>NW_026775370.1:0-89580 GCF_030867095.1 Alligator mississippiensis | reverse complement strand
TACACCGGGGGTAGGAACCAAAAAACGGGGGTAGGAACCAAAAAAAGGGCCCCCGTTTCCGGGGGGACACATTTAAGCGCGACACCGGGGGTAGGAACCAAAAAACGGGGGTAGGAACCAAAAAAACGGGCCCCCGTTTCCGGAGGGACCCATTTAAGCGCGACACCGGGGGTAGGAACCAAAAAACGGGGGTAGGAACCAAATAACTGGCCCCCGTTTCCGGGGACCCATTTAAGCGCGACACCGGGGGGTAGGAACCAAAAAACGGGGGTAGGAACCAGAAAAACGGGCCCCCGTTTCCGGGGGGACCCATTTAAGCGCGACACCGGGGGTAGGAACCAAAAAACGGGGGTAGGAACCAAAAAAAACGGGCCCCCGTTTCCGGGGGGACCCATTTAAGCGCGACACCGGGGGGGTAGGAATCAAAAAACGGGAGTAGGAACCAATTAAACGGGCCCCCGTTTCCGGGGGGACCCATTTAAGCGCGACACCGGGGGTAGGAACCAAAAAACGGGGGTAGGAACCAAAAAAACGGGCCCCCGTTTCCGGGGGGACCCATTTAAGCGCGACACCGGGGGTAGGAACCAAAAAACGGCTGTAGGAACCAAAAAAACGGGCCCCCGTTTCCGGGGGGACCCATTTAAGCGCGACACCGGGGGTAGGAACCAAAAAACGGGGGTAGGAACCAAAAAAAAGGGCCCCCGTTTCCGGGGGGACCCATTCAAGCGCGACACCGGGGGTAGGAACCAAAAAACGGGGGTAGGAAGCAAAAAAACGGGCCCCCGTTTCCGGGGGACCCATTTAAGCGTGACACCGGGGGTAGGAACCAAAAAACGGAGGTAGGAACCAAAAAAACGGGCCCCCGTTTCCGGGGGACCCATTTAAGCGTGACACCGGGGGTAGGAACCAAAAAACGGAGGTAGGAACCAAAAAAACGGGCCCCCGTTTCCAGGGGGACCCATTTAAGCGGGACACCGGGGGTAGGAACCAAAAAACGGGGGTAGGAACCAAAAAAACGGGCCCCCGTTTCCGGGGGACCCATTTAAGCGCGACACCGGTGGTAGGAACCAAAAAACGGGGGTAGGAACCAGAAAAACGGGCCCCCGTTTCCGGGGGGACCCATTTAAGCGTGACACCGGGGGTAGGAACCAAAAAACGGGGGTAGGAACCAAAAAAAGGGCCCCCGTTTCCGGGGGGACCCATTTAAGCGCGACACCGGGGGTAGGAACCAAAAAACGGGGGTAGGAACCAAAAAAACGGGCCCCCGTTTCCGGGGGGACCCATTTAAGCGCGACACCGGGGGTAGGAACCAAAAAACGGGGGTAGGAACCAAAAAAACTGGCCCCCGTTTCCGGGGGACCCATTTAAGCGCGACACCGGGGGTAGGAACCAAAAAACGGGGGTAGGAACCAAAAAAACGGGCCCCGGTTCCAGGGGGACCCATTTAAGCACGACACCGGGGGTAGGAACCAAAAAACGGAGGTAGGAACCAAAAATACGGGCCCCCGTTTCCGGGGGGACCCATTTAAGCGCGACACCAGGGGTAGGAACCAAAAAACGGGGGGTAGGAACCAAAAAAAAGGGCCCCCGTTTCCGGGGGGACCCATTTAAGCGCTACACCGGGGGTAGGAAACAAAAAACGGGGGTAGGAACCAAAAAAACGGGCCCCCGTTTCCGGGGGACCCATTTAAGCGCGACACCGGGGGTAGGAACCAAAAAACGGGGGTAGGAACCAGAAAAACGGGCCCCCGTTTCCGGGGGGGACCCATTTAAGCGCGACACCGGGGGTAGGAACCAAGAAACGGGGGTAGGAACCAAAAAAAGGGCCCCCGTTTCCGGGGGGGACCAATTTAAGCGCGACACCAGCGGTAGGAACCAAAAAACGGGGGTAGGAACCAAAAAAACGGGCCCCCGTTTCCGGGGGGACCCATTTAAGCGCGACACCTTGGGTAGGAACCAAAAAACGGGGGTAGGAACCAAAAAAACGGGCCCCCGTTTCCGGGGGGACCCATTTAAGCGCGACAACGGGGGTAGGAATAAAAAACGGGGGTAGAAACCAAAAAAACGGGCCCCCGTTTCCGGGGGGACCCATTTAAGCGCGACACCGGGGGTAGGAACCAAAAAACGGGGGTATGAACCAAAAAAACGGGCCCCCGTTTCCGGGGGACCCATTTAAGCGCGACACCGGGGTTAGGAACCGAAAAACGGGGGTAGGAACCAGAAAAACGGGCCCCCGTTTCCGGGGGGACCCATTTAAGCGCGACACCGGGGGTAGGAACCAAAAAACGGGGGTAGGAACCAAAAAAAGGGCCCCCGTTTCCGGGAGGACCCATTTAAGCGCGACACCAGGGGTAGGAACCAAAAAACGGGGGTAGGAACCAAAAAAACGGGCCCCCGTTTCCGGGGGGACCCATTTAAGCGCGACACCGGGGGTAGGAACCAAAAAACGGGGGTAGGAACCAAAAAAACGGGCCCCCGTTTCCGGGGGACCCATTTCAGCGTGACAACGGGGGTAGGAACCAAAAAACGGGGGTAGGAACCAAAAAAACGGGCCCCCGTTTCCGGGGGGACCCATTTAAGCGCAACACCGGGGGTAGGAACCAAAAAACGGGGGTAGGAACCAAAAAAAACGGGCCCCCGTTTCCGGGGGGACCCATTTAAGCGAGACACCGGGGGTAGGAACCAAAAAACGGGGGTAGGAACCAAAAAAAAGGGCCCCCGTTTCCGGGGGGACCCATTTAAGCGCGACACCTTGGGTAGGAACCAAAAAACGGAGGTAGGAACCAAAAAAACGGGCCCCGTTTCCGGGGGGACCCATTTAAGCGCGACACCGGGGGTAGGAACCGAAAAACGGGGGTAGGAACCAGAAAAACGGGCCCCCGTTTCCGGGGGGACCCATTTAAGCGCGACACCGGGGGTAGGAACCAAGAAACGGGGGTAGGAACCAAAAAAAGGGCCCCCGTTTCCGGGGGGACCCATTTAAGCGCGACACCACGGGTAGGAACCAAAAAACGGGGGTAGGAACCAAAAAAACGGGCCCCCGTTTCCGGGGGGACCCATTTAAGCGCGACACCGGGGGTAGGAACCAAAAAACGGGGGTAGGAACCAAAAAAACGGGCCCCCGTTTCCGGGGGGACCCATTTAAGCGCGACACCGGGGGTAGGAACCAAAAACGGGGGTAGGAACCAAAAAAACGGGCCCCCGTTTCCGGGGGGAGCCATTTAAGCGCGACACCGGGGGTAGGAACCAAAAACGGGGGTAGGAACCAAAAAAAAGGGCCCCCGTTTCCGGGGGGACCCATTTAAGCGCGACACCTTGGGTAGGAACCAAAAAACGGAGGTAGGAACCAAAAAAACGGGCCCCCGTTTCCGGGGGGACCCATTTAAGCGAGACACCGGGGGTAGGAACGAAAAAACGGGGGTAGGAACCAAAAAAAAGGGCCCCCGTTTCCGTGGGGACCCATTTAAGCGCGACACCTTGGGTAGGAACCAAAAATGGAGGTAGGAACCAAAAAAACGGGCCCCCGTTTCTGGGGGGACCCATTTAAGCGCGACACCGGGGGTAGGAACCAAAAAACGGGGGTAGGAACCAAAAAAACGGGGCCCCCGTTTCCGGGGGGACCCATTTAAGCGCGACACCGGGGGTAGGAACCCAAAAATGCGGGTAGGAACCAAAAAAACGGGCCCCCGTTTCCGGGGGGACCCATTTAAGCGCGACACCGGGGGTAGGAACCAAAAAACGGGGGTAGGAACCAAAAAAACGGGCCCCCGTTTCTGGGGGGACCCATTTAAGCGCGACACTGGGGGTAGGAACCAAAAACGGGGGTAGGAACCAGAAAAACGGGCCCCCGTTTCGGGGGGACCCATTTAAGCGCGACACCGGGGGGGTAGGAATCAAAAAACGGGAGTAGGAACCAATTAACGGGCCCCCGTTTCCGGGGGGACCCATTTAAGCGCGACACGGGGGTAGGAACCAAAAAACGGGGGTAGGAACCAAAAAAACGGGCCCCCGTTTCCGGGGGGACCCATTTAAGCGCGACACCGGGGGTAGGAACCAAAAAACGGCTGTAGGAACCAAAAAACGGGCCCCCGTTTCCGGGGGGGACCCATTTAAGCGCGACACCGGGGTAGGAACCAAAAAACGGGGGTAGGAACCAAAAAAAAGGGCCCCCGTTTCCGGGGGGACCCATTCAAGCGCGACACCGGGGGTAGGAACCAAAAAACGGGGGTAGGAAGGAAAAAAACGGGCCCCCGTTTCCGGGGGACCCATTTAAGCGTGACACCGGGGGTAGGAACCAAAAAACGGAGGTAGGAACCAAAAAAACGGGCCCCGTTTCCGGGGGGACCCATTTAAGCGCGACACCGGGGGTAGGAACCAAAAAACGGGGGTAGGAACCAAAAAAACGGGCCCCCGTTTCCGGGGGGACCCATTTAAGCGCGACACCTTGGGTAGGAACCAAAAAAACGGAGGTAGGAACCAAAAAAACGGGCCCCCGTTTCCGGGGGGACCCATTTAAGCGCGACACCGGGGGTAGGAACCGAAAAACGGGGGTAGGAACCAGAAAAACGGGCCCCCGTTTCCGGGGGGACCCATTTAAGCGCGACACCGGGGGTAGGAACCAAGAAACGGGGGTAGGAACCAAAAAAAGGGCCCCCGTTTCCGGGGGGACCCATTTAAGCGCGACACCACGGGTAGGAACCAAAAACGGGGGTAGAACCAAAAAAACGGGCCCCGTTTCCGGGGGGACCCATTTAAGCGCGACACCGGGGGTAGGAACCAAAAAACGGGGGTAGGAACCAAAAAAACGGGCCCCCGTTTCCGGGGGGACCCATTTAAGCGCGACACCGGGGGTAGGAACCAAAAAACGGGGGTAGGAACCAAAAAAACGGGCCCCCGTTTCCGGGGGGAGCCATTTAAGCGCGACACCGGGGGTAGGAACCAAAAAACGGGGGTAGGAACCAAAAAAAAGGGCCCCCGTTTCCGGGGGGACCCATTTAAGCGCGACACCTTGGGTAGGAACCAAAAAACGGAGGTAGGAACCAAAAAAAACGGGCCCCCCGTTTCCGGGGGGACCCATTTAAGCGAGACACCGGGGGTAGGAACGAAAAAACGGGGGTAGGAACCAAAAAAAAGGGCCCCCGTTTCCGTGGGGACCCATTTAAGCGCGACACCTTGGGTAGGAACCAAAAAATGGAGGTAGGAACCAAAAAAACGGGCCCCCGTTTCTGGGGGGACCCATTTAAGCGCGACACCGGGGGTAGGAACCAAAAAACGGGGGTAGGAACCAAAAAAACGGGCCCCCGTTTCCGGGGGACCCATTTAAGCGCGACACCGGGGGTAGGAACCCAAAAATGCGGGTAGGAACCAAAAAAACGGGCCCCCGTTTCCGGGGGACCCATTTAAGCGCGACACCGGGGGTAGGAACCAAAAAACGGGGGTAGGAACCAAAAAAACGGGCCCCCGTTTCTGGGGGGACCCATTTAAGCGCGACACTGGGGGTAGGAACCAAAAAACGGGGGTAGGAACCAGAAAAACGGGCCCCCGTTTCCGGGGGGACCCATTTAAGCGCGACACCGGGGGGGTAGGAATCAAAAAACGGGAGTAGGAACCAATTAAACGGGCCCCCGTTTCCGGGGGGACCCATTTAAGCGCGACACCGGGGGTAGGAACCAAAAAACGGGGGTAGGAACCAAAAAAAACGGGCCCCCGTTTCCGGGGGGACCCATTTAAGCGCGACACCGGGGTAGGAACCAAAAAACGGCTGTAGGAACCAAAAAAACGGGCCCCCGTTTCCGGGGGGACCCATTTAAGCGCGACACCGGGGGTAGGAACCAAAAAACGGGGGTAGGAACCAAAAAAAAGGGCCCCCGTTTCCGGGGGGACCCATTCAAGCGCGACACCGGGGGTAGGAACCAAAAAACGGGGGTAGGAAGGAAAAAAACGGGCCCCCCGTTTCCGGGGGACCCATTTTAAGCGTGACACCGGGGGTAGGAACCAAAAAACGGAGGTAGGAACCAAAAAAACGGGCCCCCGTTTCCGGGGGGACCCATTTAAGCGCGACACCGGGGGTAGGAACCAAAAAACGGGGGTAGGAACCAAAAAAACGGGCCCCCGTTTCCGGGGGACCCATTTAAGCGCGACACCGGTGGTACGAACCAAAAAACGGGGGTAGGAACCAGAAAAACGGGCCCCCGTTTCCGGGGGGACCCATTTAAGCGTGACACCGGGGGTAGGAACCAAAAAACGGGGGTAGGAACCAAAAAAACGGCCCCCGTTTCCGGGGGGACCCATTTAAGGGCGACACCGGGGGTAGGAACCAAAAAACGGGGGTAGGAACCAAAAAAACGGGCCCCCGTTTCGGGGGGACCCATTTAAGCGCGACACCGGGGGTAGGAACCAAAAAACGGGGGTAGGAACCAAAAAAACTGGCCCCCGTTTCCGGGGGACCCATTTAAGCTCGACACCGGGGGTAGGAACCAAAAAACGGGGGTAGGAACCAAAAAAAACGGGCCCCGGTTCCAGGGGGACCCATTTAAGCACGACACCGGGGGTAGGAACCAAAAAACGGAGGTAGGAACCAAAAATACGGGCCCCCGTTTCCGAGGGGACCCATTTAAGCGCGACACCAGGGGTAGGAACCAAAAAACGGGGGTAGGAACCAAAAAAAAGGGCCCCCGTTTCCGGGGGGACCCATTTAAGCGCTACACCGGGGGTAGGAAACACAAAACGGGGGTAGGAACCAAAAAAACGGGCTAAACGGGCCCCCGTTTCCGGGGGGAACCATTTAAGCGCGACACCGGGGGTAGGAACCAAGAAATGGGGGTAGGAACCAAAAAAAGGGCCCCCCGTTTCCGGGGGGACCCATTTAAGCGCGACACCAGGGGTAGGAACCAAAAAACGGGGGTAGGAACCAAAAAAACGGGCCCCCCGTTTCCGGGGGGACCCATTTAAGCGCGACACCTTGGGTAGGAACCAAAAAACGGGGGTAGGAACCAAAAAAACGGGCCCCCCGTTTCCGGGGGGACCTATTTAAGCGCGACAACGGGGGTAGGAATAAAAAACGGGGGGTAGAAACCAAAAAAACGGGCCCCCGTTTCCGGGGGGACCCATTTAAGCGCGACACCGGGGGTAGGAACCAAAAAACGGGGGTAGGAACCAAAAAAACGGGCCCCCGTTTCCGGGGGACCCATTTAAGCACGACACCGGGGTTAGGAACCGAAAAACGGGGGTAGGAACCAGAAAAACGGGCCCCCCGTTTCCGGGGGGACCCATTTAAGCGCGACACCGGGGGTAGGAACCAAAAAACGGGGGTAGGAACCAAAAAAAGGGCCCCCGTTTCCGGGGAGGACCCATTTAAGCGCGACACCAGGGGTAGGAACCAAAAAAACGGGGGTAGGAACCAAAAAAAACGGGCCCCCGTTTCCGGGGGGACCCATTTAAGCGCGACACCGGGGGTAGGAACCAAAAAAACGGGGGTAGGGAACCAAAAAAAACGGGCCCCCGTTTCCGGGGGACCCATTTCAGCGTGACAACGGGGGTAGGAACCAAAAAACGGGCCCCCGTTTCCGGGGGGACCCATTTAAGCGCAACACCGGGGGTAGGAACCAAAAAACGGGGGTAGGAACCAAAAAAACGGGCCCCCGTTTCCGGGGGGACCCATTTAAGCGAGACACTGGGGGTAGGAACCAAAAAACGGGGGGTAGGAACCAAAAAAAAAGGGCCCCCGTTTCCGGGGGGACCCATTTAAGCGCGACACCTTGGGTAGGAACCAAAAAACGGAGGTAGGAACCAAAAAAACGGGCCCCCGTTTCCGGGGGGACCCATTTAAGCGCGACACCGGGGGTAGGAACCAAAAAACGGGGGTAGGAACCAAAAAAAACGTGCCCCCATTTCCGGGGGACCCATTTAAGCGCGACACCGGGGGTAGGAACCAAAAAACGAGGCTAGGAACCAAAAAAAACGGGCCCCCGTTTCCGGGGGACCCATTTAAGCGTGACACGGGGGTAGGAAGCAAAAAACGGAGGTAGGAACCAAAAAAAACGGGGCCCCCGTTTCCGGGGGGACCCATTTAAGCGCGACACCGGGGGGTAGGAACCAAAAAACGGGGGTAGGAACCAAAAAAACGGGCCCCCGTTTCCGGGGGACCCATTTAAGCGCGACACCGGGGGTAGGAACCAAAAAAACGGGGGTAGGAACCAGAAAAACGGGCCCCCATTTCCGGGGGGACCCATTTAAGCGCGACACCGGGGGTAGGAACCAAAAAACGGGGGTAGGAACCAAAAAAAGGGCCCCCGTTTCCGGGGGGACCCATTTAAGCGCGACACCGGGGGTAGGAAACCAAAAAACGGGGGTAGGAACAAAAAAAACGGGCCCCCGTTTCCGAGGGACCCATTTAAGCGCTACACCGGGAGTAGGAAACAAAAAACGGGGGTAGGAACCAAAAAAAACGGGCCCCCGTTTCCGGGGGACCCATTTAAGCGCGACACCGGGGGTAGGAACCAAAAAACGGGGGTAGGAACCAGAAAAACGGGCCCCCGTTTCCGGGGGGACCCATTTAAGCGCGACACCGGGGTAGGAACCAAGAAACGGGGGTAGGAACCAAAAAAAGGGCCCCCGTTTCCGGGGGGACCAATTTAAGCGCGACACCAGGGGTAGGAACCAAAAAACGGGGGTAGGAACCAAAAAAAACGGGCCCCCGTTTCCGGGGGGACCCATTTAAGCGCGACACCTTGGGTAGGAACCAAAAAACGGGGGTAGGAACCAAAAAAACGGGCCCCCGTTTCCGGGGGGACCCATTTAAGCGCGACAACGGGGGTAGGAATAAAAAACGGGGTAGAAACCAAAAAAACGGGCCCCCGTTTCCGGGGGGACCCATTTAAGCGCGACACCGGGGGGTAGGAACCAAAAAACGGGGGTAGGAACCAAAAAAACGGGCCCCCGTTTCCGGGGGGACCCATTTAAGCGCGACACCGGGGTTAGGAACCGAAAAAACGGGGGGTAGGAACCAGAAAAACGGGCCCCCGTTTTCCGGGGGGACCCATTTAAGCGCGACACCAGGGGTAGGAACCAAAAAACGGGGGTAGGAACCAAAAAAACGGGCCCCCGTTTCCGGGGGGACCCATTTAAGCGCGACACCGGGGGTAGGAACCAAAAAACGGGGGTAGGAACCAAAAAAACGGGCCCCCCGTTTCCGGGGGACCCATTTTCAGCGTGACAACGGGGGTAGGAACCAAAAAAACGGGGGTAGGAACCAAAAAAAACGGGCCCCCGTTTTCCCGGGGGGGGACCCATTTAAGCGCAACACCGGGGGTAGGAACCAAAAAACGGGGGTAGGAACCAAAAAAACGGGCCCCCGTTTCCGGGGGGGACCCATTTAAGCGAGACACCGGGGGTAGGAACCAAAAAACGGGGGTAGGAACCAAAAAAAAGGGCCCCCGTTTCCGGGGGGACCCATTTAAGCGCGACACCTTTGGTAGGAACCAAAAAACGGAGGTAGGAACCAAAAAAAACGGGCCCCCGTTTCCGGGGGGACCCATTTAAGCGCGACACCGGGGGTAGGAACCAAAAAACGGGGTAGGAAACCAGAAAAACGGGCCCCCGTTTCCGGGGGGACCCATTTAAGCGCGACACCGGGGGTAGGAACCAAGAAACGGGGGTAGGAACCAAAAAAAGGGCCCCCGTTTCCGGGGGGACCCATTTAAGCGCGACACCACGGGTAGGAACCAAAAAACGGGGGTAGGAACCAAAAAAAACGGGCCCCCGTTTCCGGGGGGACCCATTTAAGCGCGACACCGGGGGTAGGAACCAAAAAACGGGGGTAGGAACCAAAAAAACGGGCCCCCGTTTCCGGGGGGACCCATTTAAGCGCGACACCGGGGGTAGGAACCAAAAAACGGGGGTAGGAACCAAAAAAAACGGGCCCCCGTTTCCGGGGGGAGCCATTTAAGCGCGACACCGGGGGTAGGAACCAAAAAACGGGGGTAGGAACCAAAAAAAAGGGCCCCCGTTTCCGGGGGGACCCATTTAAGCGCGACACCTTGGGTAGGAACCAAAAAACGGAGGTAGGAACCAAAAAAAACGGGCCCCCGTTTCCGGGGGGGACCCATTTAAGCGAGACACCGGGGGTAGGAACGAAAAAACGGGGGTAGGAACCAAAAAAAAGGGCCCCCGTTTCCGTGGGGACCCATTTAAGCGCGACACCTTGGGTAGGAACCAAAAAAACGGAGGTAGGAACCAAAAAAACGGGCCCCCGTTTCTGGGGGGACCCATTTAAGCGCGTCACCGGGGGTAGGAACCAAAAAACGGGGGTAGGAACCAAAAAAACGGGCCCCCGTTTCCGGGGGGACCCATTTAAGCGCGACACCGGGGGTAGGAACCAAAAAACGGGGGTAGGAACCAAAAAAACGGGCCCCCGTTTTCCGGGGGGACCCATTTAAGCGCGACACTGGGGGTAGGAACCAAAAAACGGGGGTAGGAACCAAAAAAACGGGCCCCCGTTTCCGGGGGGACCCATTTAAGCGCGACACCGGGGGGGTAGGAATCAAAAAACGGGAGTAGGAACCAATTAAACGGGCCCCCGTTTTCCGGGGGGGACCCATTTAAGCGCGACACCGGGGGTAGGAACCAAAAAACGGGGGTAGGAACCAAAAAAAACGGGCCCCCCGTTTTCCGGGGGGACCCATTTAAGCGCGACACCGGGGGTAGGAAACCAAAAAACGGCTGTAGGAACCAAAAAAAACGGGCCCCCGTTTCCGGGGGGACCCATTTAAGCGCGACACCGGGGGTAGGAACCAAAAAACGGGGGTAGGAACCAAAAAAAAGGGCCCCCGTTTCCGGGGGGACCCATTCAAGCGCGGACACCGGGGGTAGGAACCAAAAAAACGGGGGTAGGAAGGAAAAAAACGGGCCCCCGTTTTCCGGGGGACCCATTTAAGCGTGACACCGGGGGTAGGAACCAAAAAACGGAGGTAGGAACCAAAAAAACGGGCCCCCGTTTCCGGGGGAACCCCATTTAAGCGTGACACCGGGGGTAGGAACCAAAAAACGGAGGTAGGAACCAAAAAAAACGGGCCCCCGTTTCCGGGGGGAACCATTTAAGCGCGACACCGGGGGTAGGAACCAAAAAAACGGGGGTAGGAACCAAAAAAAAACGGGCCCCCGTTTCCGGGGGACCCATTTAAAGCGCGACACCGGTGGTAGGAACCAAAAAACGGGGGGTAGGAACCAGAAAAACGGGCCCCCGTTTTCCGGGGGGACCCATTTAAGCGTGGACACCGGGGGTAGGAACCAAAAAACGGGGGTAGGAACCAAAAAAAGGGCCCCCGTTTCCGGGGGGACCCATTTAAGCGCGGACACCGGGGGTAGGAACCAAAAAACGGGGGTAGGAACCAAAAAAAACGGGCCCCCGTTTCCGGGGGGACCCATTTAAGCGCGACACCGGGGGTAGGAACCCAAAAAACGGGGGTAGGAACCAAAAAAAACTGGCCCCCGTTTCCGGGGGACCCATTTAAGCTCGACACCGGGGGTAGGAACCAAAAAAACGGGGGTAGGAACCAAAAAAACGGGCCCCGGTTCCAGGGGGACCCATTTAAGCACGACACCGGGGGTAGGAACCAAAAAACGGAGGTAGGAACCAAAAATACGGGCCCCCGTTTTCCGAGGGGACCCATTTAAGCGCGACACCAGGGGTAGGAACCAAAAAACGGGGGTAGGAACCAAAAAAAAGGGCCCCGTTTCCGGGGGGACCCATTTAAGCGCTACACGGGGGTAGGAAACAAAAAACGGGGGTAGGAACCAAAAAAAACGGGCCCCCGTTTCCGGGGGACCCATTTAAGCGCGACACCGGGGGTAGGAACCAAAAAACGGGGGTAGGAACCAGAAAAACGGGCCCCCGTTTCCGGGGGGACCCATTTAAGCGCGACACCGGGGGTAGGAACCAAGAAATGGGGGTAGGAACCAAAAAAAGGGCCCCCGTTTCCGGGGGGACCCATTTAAGCGCGACACCAGGGGTAGGAACCAAAAAAACGGGGGTAGGAACCAAAAAAAACGGGCCCCCGTTTCCGGGGGGACCCATTTAAGCGCGACACCTTGGGTAGGAACCAAAAAACGGGGGTAGGAACCAAAAAAAACGGGCCCCCGTTTCCGGGGGGACCTATTTAAGCGCGACAACGGGGGTAGGAATAAAAAAACGGGGGTAGAAACCAAAAAAAACGGGCCCCCGTTTCCGGGGGGACCCATTTAAGCGCGACACCGGGGGGTAGGAACCAAAAAACGGGGGTAGGAACCAAAAAAAACGGGCCCCCGTTTCCGGGGGACCCATTTAAGCACGACACCGGGGTTAGGAACCGAAAAACGGGGGTAGGAACCAGAAAAACGGGCCCCCGTTTCCGGGGGGGACCCATTTAAGCGCGACACCGGGGTAGGAACCAAAAAACGGGGGTAGGAACCAAAAAAAGGGCCCCCCGTTTTCCGGGAGGGACCATTTAAGCGCGACACCAGGGGTAGGAACCAAAAAACGGGGGTAGGAACCAAAAAAAACGGGCCCCCGTTTCCGGGGGGGACCCATTTAAGCGCGACACCGGGGGTAGGAACCAAAAAACGGGGGTAGGAACCAAAAAAACGGGCCCCCGTTTCCGGGGGACCCATTTCAGCGTGACAACGGGGGTAGGAACCAAAAAAACGGGCCCCCGTTTCCGGGGGGACCCATTTAAGCGCAACACCGGGGGTAGGAACCAAAAAACGGGGGTAGGAACCAAAAAAACGGGCCCCCGTTTCCGGGGGGACCCATTTAAGCGAGACACTGGGGGTAGGAACCAAAAAACGGGGGTAGGAACCAAAAAAAAGGGCCCCCGTTTCCGGGGGGACCCATTTAAGCGCGACACCTTGGGTAGGAACCAAAAAACGGAGGTAGGAACCAAAAAAACGGGCCCCCGTTTCCGGGGGGACCCATTTAAGCGCGACACCGGGGGTAGGAACCAAAAAACGGGGGTAGGAACCAAAAAAACGTGCCCCCATTTCCGGGGGGACCCATTTAAGCGCGACACCGGGGGTAGGAACCAAAAAACGAGGCTAGGAACCAAAAAAACGGGCCCCCGTTTCCGGGGGACCCATTTAAGCGTGACACCGGGGGTAGGAAGCAAAAAACGGAGGTAGGAACCAAAAAAAACGGGCCCCCGTTTCCGGGGGGACCCATTTAAGCGCGACACCGGGGGTAGGAACCAAAAAACGGGGGTAGGAACCAAAAAAACGGGCCCCCGTTTCCGGGGGACCCATTTAAGCGCGACACCGGGGGTAGGAACCAAAAAACGGGGGTAGGAACCAGAAAAACGGGCCCCCATTTCCGGGGGGACCCATTTAAGCGCGACACCGGGGGTAGGAACCAAAAAACGGGGGTAGGAACCAAAAAAAGGGCCCCCGTTTCCGGGGGGACCCATTTAAGCGCGACACCGGGGGTAGGAACCAAAAAACGGGGGTAGGAACAAAAAAACGGGCCCCCGTTTCCGGAGGGACCCATTTAAGCGCTACACCGGGAGTAGGAAACAAAAAACGGGGGTAGGAACCAAAAAAACGGGCCCCCGTTTCCGGGGGACCCATTTAAGCGCGACACCGGGGGTAGGAACCAAAAAACGGGGGTAGGAACCAGAAAAACGGGCCCCCGTTTCCGGGGGGACCCATTTAAGCGCGACACCGGGGTAGGAACCAAGAAACGGGGGTAGGAACCAAAAAAAGGGCCCCCGTTTCCGGGGGGACCAATTTAAGCGCGACACCAGGGGTAGGAACCAAAAAACGGGGGTAGGAACCAAAAAAACGGGCCCCCGTTTCCGGGGGGACCCATTTAAGCGCGACACCTTGGGTAGGAACCAAAAAACGGGGGTAGGAACCAAAAAAACGGGCCCCCGTTTCCGGGGGGACCCATTTAAGCGCGACAACGGGGGTAGGAATAAAAAACGGGGGTAGAAACCAAAAAAACGGGCCCCCGTTTCCGGGGGGACCCATTTAAGCGCGACACCGGGGGTAGGAACCAAAAAACGGGGGTAGGAACCAAAAAAAACGGTCCCCCGTTTCCGGGGGACCCATTTAAGCGCGACACCGGGGTTAGGAACCGAAAAACGGGGGTAGGAACCAGAAAAACGGGCCCCCGTTTCCGGGGGGACCCATTTAAGCGCGACACCAGGGGTAGGAACCAAAAAACGGGGGTAGGAACCAAAAAAACGGGCCCCCGTTTCCGGGGGGACCCATTTAAGCGCGACACCGGGGGTAGGAACCAAAAAACGGGGGTAGGAACCAAAAAAACGGGCCCCCGTTTCCGGGGGACCCATTTCAGCGTGACAACGGGGGTAGGAACCAAAAAACGGGGGTAGGAACCAAAAAAACGGGCCCCCGTTTCCGGGGGGACCCATTTAAGCGCAACACCGGGGGTAGGAACCAAAAAACGGGGGTAGGAACCAAAAAAACGGGCCCCCGTTTCCGGGGGGACCCATTTAAGCGAGACACCGGGGGTAGGAACCAAAAAACGGGGGTAGGAACCAAAAAAAAGGGCCCCCGTT
Organism: Alligator mississippiensis; assembly: GCF_030867095.1. NCBI lineage: Eukaryota > Metazoa > Chordata > Crocodylia > Alligatoridae > Alligator > Alligator mississippiensis. Next base: position 75,034 of record NW_026775370.1, on the reverse strand, counting down.
TCCGGGGGGACCCATTTAAGCGCGACACCTTTGGTAGGAACCAAAAAACGGAGGTAGGAACCAAAAAAACGGGCCCCCGTTTCCGGGGGGACCCATTTAAGCGCGACACCGGGGGTAGGAACCAAAAAACGGGGGTAGGAACCAGAAAAACGGGCCCCCGTTTCCGGGGGGACCCATTTAAGCGCGACACCGGGGGTAGGAACCAAGAAACGGGGGTAGGAACCAAAAAAAGGGCCCCCGTTTCCGGGGGGACCCATTTAAGCGCGACACCACGGGTAGGAACCAAAAAACGGGGGTAGGAACCAAAAAAACGGGCCCCCGTTTCCGGGGGGACCCATTTAAGCGCGACACCGGGGGTAGGAACCAAAAAACGGGGGTAGGAACCAAAAAAACGGGCCCCCGTTTCCGGGGGGACCCATTTAAGCGCGACACCGGGGGTAGGAACCAAAAAACGGGGGTAGGAACCAAAAAAACGGGCCCCCGTTTCCGGGGGGAGCCATTTAAGCGCGACACCGGGGGTAGGAACCAAAAAACGGGGGTAGGAACCAAAAAAAAGGGCCCCCGTTTCCGGGGGGACCCATTTAAGCGCGACACCTTGGGTAGGAACCAAAAAACGGAGGTAGGAACCAAAAAAACGGGCCCCCGTTTCCGGGGGGACCCATTTAAGCGAGACACCGGGGGTAGGAACGAAAAAACGGGGGTAGGAACCAAAAAAAAGGGCCCCCGTTTCCGTGGGGACCCATTTAAGCGCGACACCTTGGGTAGGAACCAAAAAACGGAGGTAGGAACCAAAAAAACGGGCCCCCGTTTCTGGGGGGACCCATTTAAGCGCGTCACCGGGGGTAGGAACCAAAAAACGGGGGTAGGAACCAAAAAAACGGGCCCCCGTTTCCGGGGGGACCCATTTAAGCGCGACACCGGGGGTAGGAACCAAAAAACGGGGGTAGGAACCAAAAAAACGGGCCCCCGTTTCCGGGGGGACCCATTTAAGCGCGACACTGGGGGTAGGAACCAAAAAACGGGGGTAGGAACCAAAAAAACGGGCCCCCGTTTCCGGGGGGACCCATTTAAGCGCGACACCGGGGGGGTAGGAATCAAAAAACGGGAGTAGGAACCAATTAAACGGGCCCCCGTTTCCGGGGGGACCCATTTAAGCGCGACACCGGGGGTAGGAACCAAAAAACGGGGGTAGGAACCAAAAAAACGGGCCCCCGTTTCCGGGGGGACCCATTTAAGCGCGACACCGGGGGTAGGAACCAAAAAACGGCTGTAGGAACCAAAAAAACGGGCCCCCGTTTCCGGGGGGACCCATTTAAGCGCGACACCGGGGGTAGGAACCAAAAAACGGGGGTAGGAACCAAAAAAAAGGGCCCCCGTTTCCGGGGGGACCCATTCAAGCGCGACACCGGGGGTAGGAACCAAAAAACGGGGGTAGGAAGGAAAAAAACGGGCCCCCGTTTCCGGGGGACCCATTTAAGCGTGACACCGGGGGTAGGAACCAAAAAACGGAGGTAGGAACCAAAAAAACGGGCCCCCGTTTCCGGGGGACCCATTTAAGCGTGACACCGGGGGTAGGAACCAAAAAACGGAGGTAGGAACCAAAAAAACGGGCCCCCGTTTCCGGGGGGAACCATTTAAGCGCGACACCGGGGGTAGGAACCAAAAAACGGGGGTAGGAACCAAAAAAACGGGCCCCCGTTTCCGGGGGACCCATTTAAGCGCGACACCGGTGGTAGGAACCAAAAAACGGGGGTAGGAACCAGAAAAACGGGCCCCCGTTTCCGGGGGGACCCATTTAAGCGTGACACCGGGGGTAGGAACCAAAAAACGGGGGTAGGAACCAAAAAAAGGGCCCCCGTTTCCGGGGGGACCCATTTAAGCGCGACACCGGGGGTAGGAACCAAAAAACGGGGGTAGGAACCAAAAAAACGGGCCCCCGTTTCCGGGGGGACCCATTTAAGCGCGACACCGGGGGTAGGAACCAAAAAACGGGGGTAGGAACCAAAAAAACTGGCCCCCGTTTCCGGGGGACCCATTTAAGCTCGACACCGGGGGTAGGAACCAAAAAACGGGGGTAGGAACCAAAAAAAACGGGCCCCGGTTCCAGGGGGACCCATTTAAGCACGACACCGGGGGTAGGAACCAAAAAACGGAGGTAGGAACCAAAAATACGGGCCCCCGTTTCCGAGGGGACCCATTTAAGCGCGACACCGGGGGTAGGAACCAAAAAACGGGGGTAGGAACCAGAAAAACGGGCCCCCGTTTCCGGGGGGACCCATTTAAGCGCGACACCGGGGGTAGGAACCAAGAAATGGGGGTAGGAACCAAAAAAAGGGCCCCCGTTTCCGGGGGGACCCATTTAAGCGCGACACCTTGGGTAGGAACCAAAAAATGGGGGTAGGAACCAAAAAAACGGGCAACCGTTTCCGGGGGGACCTATTTAAGCGCGACAACGGGGGTAGGAATAAAAAACGGGGGTAGAAACCAAAAAAACGGGCCCCCGTTTCCGGGGGGACCCATTTAAGCGCGACACCGGGGGTAGGAACCAAAAAACGGGGGTAGGAACCAAAAAAACGGGCCCCCGTTTCCGGGGGACCCATTTAAGCGCGACACCGGGGTTAGGAACCGAAAAACGGGGGTAGGAACCAGAAAAACGGGCCCCCGTTTCCGGGGGGACCCATTTAAGCGCGACACCGGGGGTAGGAACCAAAAAACGGGGGTAGGAACCAAAAAAAGGGCCCCCGTTTCCGGGAGGACCCATTTAAGCGCGACACCAGGGGTAGGAACCAAAAAACGGGGGTAGGAACCAAAAAAACGGGCCCCCGTTTCCGGGGGGACCCATTTAAGCGCGACACCGGGGGTAGGAACCAAAAAACGGGGGTAGGAACCAAAAAAACGGGCCCCCGTTTCCGGGGGACCCATTTCAGCGTGACAACGGGGGTAGGAACCAAAAAAACGGGCCCCCGTTTCCGGGGGGACCCATTTAAGCGCAACACCGGGGGTAGGAACCAAAAAACGGGGGTAGGAACCAAAAAAACGGGCCCCCGTTTCCGGGGGGACCCATTTAAGCGAGACACTGGGGGTAGGAACCAAAAAACGGGGGTAGGAACCAAAAAAAAGGGCCCCCGTTTCCGGGGGGACCCATTTAAGCGCGACACCTTGGGTAGGAACCAAATAACGGAGGTAGGAACCAAAAAAACGGGCCCCCGTTTCCGGGGGGACCCATTTAAGCGCGACACCGGGGGTAGGAACCAAAAAACGGGGGTAGGAACCAAAAAAACGTGCCCCCATTTCCGGGGGGACCCATTTAAGCGCGACACCGGGGGTAGGAACCAAAAAACGAGGCTAGGAACCAAAAAAACGGGCCCCCGTTTCCGGGGGACCCATTTAAGCGTGACACCGGGGGTAGGAAGCAAAAAACGGAGGTAGGAACCAAAAAAACGGGCCCCCGTTTCCGGGGGGACCCATTTAAGCGCGACACCGGGGGTAGGAACCAAAAAACGGGGGTAGGAACCAAAAAAACGGGCCCCCGTTTCCGGGGGACCCATTTAAGCGCGACACCGGGGGTAGGAACCAAAAAACGGGGGTAGGAACCAGAAAAACGGGCCCCCGTTTCCGGGGGGACCCATTTAAGCGCGACACCGGGGGTAGGAACCAAAAAACGGGGGTAGGAACCAAAAAAAGGGCCCCCGTTTCCGGGGGGACCCATTTAAGCGCGACACCGGGGGTAGGAACCAAAAAACGGGGGTAGGAACAAAAAAACGGGCCCCCGTTTCCGGAGGGACCCATTTAAGCGCGACACCGGGGGTAGGAACCAAAAAACGGGGGTAGGAACCAAAAAAACTGGCCCCCGTTTCCGGGGGACCCATTTAAGCGCGACACCGGGGGTAGGAACCAAAAAACGGGGGTAGTAACCAGAAAAACGGGCCCCCGTTTCCGGGGGGACCCATTTAAGCGCGACACCAGGGGTAGGAACCAAAAAACGGGGGTAGGAACCAAAAAAACGGGCCCCCGTTTCCGGGGGGACCCATTTAAGCGCGACACCTTGGGTAGGAACCAAAAAACGGGGTTAGGAACCAAAAAAACGGGCCCCCGTTTCCGGGGGGACCCATTTAAGCGCGACAACGGGGGTAGGAATAAAAAACGGGGGTAGAAACCAAAAAAACGGGCCCCCGTTTCCGGGGGGACCCATTTAAGCGCGACACCGGGGGTAGGAACCAAAAAACGGGGGTAGGAACCAAAAAAACGGGCCCCCGTTTCCGGGGGACCCATTTAAGCGCGACACCGGGGTTAGGAACCAAAAAACGGGGGTAGGAACCAGAAAAACGGGCCCCCGTTTCCGGGGGGACCCATTTAAGCGCGACACCGGGGGTAGGAACCAAAAAACGGGGGTAGGAACCAAAAAAAGGGCCCCCGTTTCCGGGAGGACCCATTTAAGCGCGACACCAGGGGTAGGAACCAAAAAACGGGGGTAGGAACCAAAAAAACGGGCCCCCGTTTCCGGGGGGACCCATTTAAGCGCGACACCGGGGGTAGGAACCAAAAAACGGGGGTAGGAACCAAAAAAACGGGCCCCCGTTTCCGGGGGACCCATTTAAGCGCGACAACGGGGGTAGGAAGCAAAAAACGGAGGTAGGAACCAAAAAAACGGGCCCCCGTTTCCGGGGGGACCCATTTAAGCGCGACACCGGGGGTAGGAACCAAAAAACGGGTGTAGGAACCAAAAAAACGGGCCCCCGTTTCCGGGGGACCCATTTAAGCGCGACACCGGGGGTAGGAACCAAAAAAAGGGGGTAGGAACCAAAAAAACGGGCCCCCGTTTCCGGGGGGACCCATTTAAGCGCGACACCTGGGGTAGGAACCAAAAAACAGGGGTAGGAACCAAAAAAACGGGCCCCCGTTTCCGGGGGACCCATTTAAGCGTGACACCGGGGGTAGGAACCAAAAAACAGGGTTAGGAACCAAAAAAAAGGGCCCCCGTTTCCGGGTGCACCCATTTAAGCGCGACACCGGGGGTAGGAACCAAAAAACAGGGGTAGGAACCAAAAAAACGGGCCCCCGTTTCCGGGGGGACCCATTTAAGCGCGACACCGGGGGTAGGAACCAAAAAACGGGGGTAGGAACCAAAAAAAACGGGCCCCCGTTTCCGGGGGGACCCATTTAAGCGCGACACCGGAGGTAGGAACCAAAAAACGGGGGTAGGAACCAAAAAAACGGGCCCCCGTTTCCAGGGGGACCCATTTAAGCGCGAAAACGGGGGTAGAAACCAAAAAACGGGGGTAGAAACCAAAAAAACGGGCCCCCGTTTCCGGGGGGACCCATTTAAGCGCGACACCGGGGGGTAGGAACCAAAAAACGGGGGTAGGTACCAAAAAAACGGGCCCCCGTTTCCGGGGGGACCCATTTAAGCGCGACACCGGGGGTAGGAAACAAAAAACGGGGGTAGGAACCAAAAAAACGGGCCCCCGTTTCCGGGGGACCCATTTAAGCGTGACACCGGGGGTAGGAACCAAAAAACGGAGGTAGGAACCAAAAAAACGGGCCCCCGTTTCCGGGGGACCCATTTAAGCGTGACACCGGGGGTAGGAACCAAAAAACGGAGGTAGGAACCAAAAAAACGGGCCCCCGTTTCCGGGGGGGACCCATTTAAGCGCGACACCGGGGGTAGGAACCAAGAAACGGGGGTAGGAACCAAAAAAAGGGCCCCCGTTTCCGGGGGGACCCATTTAAGCGCGACACCAGGGGTAGGAACCAAAAAACGGGGGTAGGAACCAAAAAAACGGTCCCCCGTTTCCGGGGGGACCCATTTAAGCGCGACACCGGGGGTAGGAACCAAAAAACGGGGGTAGGAACCAAAAAAACGGGCCCCCGTTTCCGGGGGGACCCATTTAAGCGCGACAACGGGGGTAGGAATAAAAAACGGGGGTAGAAACCAAAAAAACGGGCCCCCGTTTCCGGGGGGACCCATTTAAGCGCGACACCGGGGGGTAGGAACCAAAAAACGGGGGTAGGTACCAAAAAAACGGGCCCCCGTTTCCGGGGGGACACATTTAAGCGCGACACCGGGGGTAGGAACCCAAAAACGGGGGTAGGAACCAAAAAAACGGGCCCCCGTTTCCGGGGGGACCCATTTAAGCGCGACACCGGAGGTAGGAACCAAAAAACGGGGGTAGGAACCAAAAAAACGGGCCCCCGTTTCCGGGGGGACCCATTTAAGCGCGACACCGGGGGTAGGAACCAAAAAACGGGGGTAGGAACCAAAAAAACGGGCCCCCGTTTCCGGGGGGACCCATTTAAGCGCGACACCGGGGGTAGGAACCAAAAAACGGGGGTAGGAACCAAAAAAACGGGCCCCCGTTTCCGGGGGGACCCATTTAAGCGCGACAACGGGGGTAGAAACCAAAAAACGGGGGTAGAAACCAAAAAAACGGGCCCCCGTTTCCGGGGGGACCCATTTAAGCGCGACACCGGGGGGTAGGAACCAAAAAACGGGGGTAGGTACCAAAAAAACGGGCCCCCGTTTCCGGGGGGACCCATTTAAGCGCGACACCGGGGGTAGGAACCAAAAAACGGGGGTAGGAACCAAAAAAACGGGCCCCCGTTTCCGGGGGGACCCATTTAAGCGCGACACCGGAGGTAGGAACCAAAAAACGGGGGTAGGAACCAAAAAAACGGGCTTCCGTTTCCGGGGGGACCCATTTAAGCGTGACACCGGGGGTAGGAACCAAAAAACGGGGGTAGGAACCAAAAAAAAGGGCCCCCATTTCCGGGGGGACCCATTTAAGCGCGACACCGGGGGTAGGAACCAAAAAACGGGGTAGGAACCAAAAAAACGGGCCCCCGTTTCCAGGGGACCCATTTAAGCGTGACACCGGGGGTAGGAACAAAAATACGGAGGTAGGAACCAAAAAAACGGGCCCCCGTTTCCGGGGGACCCATTTAAGCGTGACACCGGGGGTAGGAACCAAAAAACGGAGGTAGGAACCAAAAAAACGGGCCCCCGTTTCCGGGGGGACCCATTTAAGCGCGACACCGGGGGTAGGAACCAAAAAACGGGGGTAGGAACCAAAAAAACTGGCCCCCGTTTCCGGGGGACCCATTTAAGCGCGACACCGGGGGTAGGAACCAAAAAACGGGGGTAGGAACCAGAAAAACGGGCCCCCGTTTCCGGGGGGACCCATTTAAGCGCGACACCGGGGGTAGGAACCAAGAAACGGGGGTAGGAACCAAAAAAAGGGCCCCCGTTTCCGGGGGGACCCATTTAAGCGCGACACCAGGGGTAGGAACCAAAAAACGGGGGTAGGAACCAAAAAAACGGTCCCCCGTTTCCGGGGGGACCCATTTAAGCGCGACACCGGGGGTAGGAACCAAAAAACGGGGGTAGGAACCAAAAAAACGGGCCCCCGTTTCCGGGGGGACCCATTTAAGCGCGACAACGGGGGTAGGAATAAAAAACGGGGGTAGAAACCAAAAAAACGGGCCCCCGTTTCCGGGGGGACCCATTTAAGCGCGACACCGGGGGGTAGGAACCAAAAAACGGGGGTAGGTACCAAAAAAACGGGCCCCCGTTTCCGGGGGGACACATTTAAGCGCGACACCGGGGGTAGGAACCAAAAAACGGGGGTAGGAACCAAAAAAACGGGCCCCCGTTTCCGGGGGGACCCATTTAAGCGCGACACCGGAGGTAGGAACCAAAAAACGGGGGTAGGAACCAAAAAAACGGGCCCCCGTTTCCGGGGGGACCCATTTAAGCGCGACACCGGGGGTAGGAACCAAAAAACGGGGGTAGGAACCAAAAAAACGGGCCCCCGTTTCCGGGGGGACCCATTTAAGCGCGACACCGGGGGTAGGAACCAAAAAACGGGGGTAGGAACCAAAAAAACGGGCCCCCGTTTCCGGGGGGACCCATTTAAGCGCGACAACGGGGGTAGAAACCAAAAAACGGGGGTAGAAACCAAAAAAACGGGCCCCCGTTTCCGGGGGGACCCATTTAAGCGCGACACCGGGGGGTAGGAACCAAAAAACGGGGGTAGGTACCAAAAAAACGGGCCCCCGTTTCCGGGGGGACCCATTTAAGCGCGACACCGGGGGTAGGAACCAAAAAACGGGGGTAGGAACCAAAAAAACGGGCCCCCGTTTCCGGGGGGACCCGTTTAAGCGCGACACCGGGGGTAGGAACCAAAAAACGGGGGTAGGAACCAAAAAAACAGGCCCCCGTTTCCGGGGGGACCCATTTAAGCACGACACCGGGGGTAGGAACCAAAAAACGGAGGTAGGAACCAAAAAAACGGGCCCCCGTTTCCGGGGGACCCATTTAAGCGCGACACCGGGGTTAGGAACCGAAAAACGGGGGTAGGAACCAGAAAAACGGGCCCCCGTTTCCGGGGGGACCCATTTAAGCGCGACACCGGGGGTAGGAACCAAAAAACGGGGGTAGGAACCAAAAAAAGGGCCCCCGTTTCCGGGAGGACCCATTTAAGCGCGACACCAGGGGTAGGAACCAAAAAACGGGGGTAGGAACCAAAAAAACGGGCCCCCGTTTCCGGGGGGACCCATTTAAGCGCGACACCGGGGGTAGGAACCAAAAAACGGGGGTAGGAACCAAAAAAACGGGCCCCCGTTTCCGGGGGACCCATTTCAGCGTGACAACGGGGGTAGGAACCAAAAAAACGGGCCCCCGTTTCCGGGGGGACCCATTTAAGCGCAACACCGGGGGTAGGAACCAAAAAACGGGGGTAGGAACCAAAAAAACGGGCCCCCGTTTCCGGGGGGACCCATTTAAGCGAGACACTGGGGGTAGGAACCAAAAAACGGGGGTAGGAACCAAAAAAAAGGGCCCCCGTTTCCGGGGGGACCCATTTAAGCGCGACACCTTGGGTAGGAACCAAATAACGGAGGTAGGAACCAAAAAAACGGGCCCCCGTTTCCGGGGGGACCCTTTTAAGCGCGACACCGGGGGTAGGAACCAAAAAACGGGGGTAGGAACCAAAAAAACGTGCCCCCATTTCCGGGGGGACCCATTTAAGCGCGACACCGGGGGTAGGAACCAAAAAACGAGGCTAGGAACCAAAAAAACGGGCCCCCGTTTCCGGGGGACCCATTTAAGCGTGACACCGGGGGTAGGAAGCAAAAAACGGAGGTAGGAACCAAAAAAACGGGCCCCCGTTTCCGGGGGGACCCATTTAAGCGCGACACCGGGGGTAGGAACCAAAAAACGGGGGTAGGAACCAAAAAAACGGGCCCCCGTTTCCGGGGGACCCATTTAAGCGCGACACCGGGGGTAGGAACCAAAAAACGGGGGTAGGAACCAGAAAAACGGGCCCCCGTTTCCGGGGGGACCCATTTAAGCGCGACACCGGGGGTAGGAACCAAAAAACGGGGGTAGGAACCAAAAAAAGGGCCCCCGTTTCCGGGGGGACCCATTTAAGCGCGACACCGGGGGTAGGAACCAAAAAACGGGGGTAGGAACAAAAAAACGGGCCCCCGTTTCCGGAGGGACCCATTTAAGCGCGACACCGGGGGTAGGAACCAAAAAACGGGGGTAGGAACCAAAAAAACTGGCCCCCGTTTCCGGGGGACCCATTTAAGCGCGACACCGGGGGTAGGAACCAAAAAACGGGGGTAGGAACCAGAAAAACGGGCCCCCGTTTCCGGGGGGACCCATTTAAGCGCGACACCAGGGGTAGGAACCAAAAAACGGGGGTAGGAACCAAAAAAACGGGCCCCCGTTTCCGGGGGGACCCATTTAAGCGCGACACCTTGGGTAGGAACCAAAAAACGGGGTTAGGAACCAAAAAAACGGGCCCCCGTTTCCGGGGGGACCCATTTAAGCGCGACAACGGGGGTAGGAATAAAAAACGGGGGTAGAAACCAAAAAAAACGGGCCCCCGTTTCCGGGGGGACCCATTTAAGCGCGACACCGGGGGTAGGAACCAAAAAACGGGGGTAGGAACCAAAAAAACGGGCCCCCGTTTCCGGGGGACCCATTTAAGCGCGACACCGGGGTTAGGAACCAAAAAACGGGGGTAGGAACCAGAAAAACGGGCCCCCGTTTCCGGGGGGACCCATTTAAGCGCGACACCGGGGGTAGGAACCAAAAAACGGGGGTAGGAACCAAAAAAAGGGCCCCCGTTTCCGGGAGGACCCATTTAAGCGCGACACCAGGGGTAGGAACCAAAAAACGGGGGTAGGAACCAAAAAAACGGGCCCCCGTTTCCGGGGGGACCCATTTAAGCGCGACACCGGGGGTAGGAACCAAAAAACGGGGGTAGGAACCAAAAAAACGGGCCCCCGTTTCCGGGGGACCCATTTAAGCGCGACAACGGGGGTAGGAAGCAAAAAACGGAGGTAGGAACCAAAAAAACGGGCCCCCGTTTCCGGGGGGACCCATTTAAGCGCGACACCGGGGGTAGGAACCAAAAAACGGGTGTAGGAACCAAAAAAACGGGCCCCCGTTTCCGGGGGACCCATTTAAGCGCGACACCGGGGGTAGGAACCAAAAAAAGGGGGTAGGAACCAAAAAAACGGGCCCCCGTTTCCGGGGGGACCCATTTAAGCGCGACACCTGGGGTAGGAACCAAAAAACAGGGGTAGGAACCAAAAAAACGGGCCCCCGTTTCCGGGGGACCCATTTAAGCGTGACACCGGGGGTAGGAACCAAAAAACAGGGTTAGGAACCAAAAAAAAGGGCCCCCGTTTCCGGGTGCACCCATTTAAGCGCGACACCGGGGGTAGGAACCAAAAAACAGGGGTAGGAACCAAAAAAACGGGCCCCCGTTTCCGGGGGGACCCATTTAAGCGCGACACCGGGGGTAGGAACCAAAAAACGGGGGTAGGAACCAAAAAAACGGGCCCCCGTTTCCGGGGGGACCCATTTAAGCGCGACACCGGAGGTAGGAACCAAAAAACGGGGGTAGGAACCAAAAAAACGGGCCCCCGTTTCCAGGGGGACCCATTTAAGCGCGAAAACGGGGGTAGAAACCAAAAAACGGGGGTAGAAACCAAAAAAACGGGCCCCCGTTTCCGGGGGGACCCATTTAAGCGCGACACCGGGGGGTAGGAACCAAAAAACGGGGGTAGGTACCAAAAAAAACGGGCCCCCGTTTCCGGGGGGACCCATTTAAGCGCGACACCGGGGGTAGGAAACAAAAAACGGGGGTAGGAACCAAAAAAACGGGCCCCCGTTTCCGGGGGACCCATTTAAGCGTGACACCGGGGGTAGGAACCAAAAAACGGAGGTAGGAACCAAAAAAACGGGCCCCCGTTTCCGGGGGACCCATTTAAGCGTGACACCGGGGGTAGGAACCAAAAAACGGAGGTAGGAACCAAAAAAACGGGCCCCCGTTTCCGGGGGGACCCATTTAAGCGCGACACCGGGGGTAGGAACCAAAAAACGGGGGTAGGAACCAAAAAAACGTGCCCCCATTTCCGGGGGGACCCATTTAAGCGCGACACCGGGGGTAGGAACCAAAAAACGAGGCTAGGAACCAAAAAAACGGGCCCCCGTTTCCGGGGGACCCATTTAAGCGTGACACCGGGGGTAGGAAGCAAAAAACGGAGGTAGGAACCAAAAAAACGGGCCCCCGTTTCCGGGGGGACCCATTTAAGCGCGACACCGGGGGTAGGAACCAAAAAACGGGGGTAGGAACCAAAAAAACGGGCCCCCGTTTCCGGGGGACCCATTTAAGCGCGACACCGGGGGTAGGAACCAAAAAACGGGGGTAGGAACCAGAAAAACGGGCCCCCGTTTCCGGGGGGACCCATTTAAGCGCGACACCGGGGGTAGGAACCAAAAAACGGGGGTAGGAACCAAAAAAAGGGCCCCCGTTTCCGGGGGGACCCATTTAAGCGCGACACCGGGGGTAGGAACCAAAAAACGGGGGTAGGAACAAAAAAACGGGCCCCCGTTTCCGGAGGGACCCATTTAAGCGCGACACCGGGGGTAGGAACCAAAAAACGGGGGTAGGAACCAAAAAAACTGGCCCCCGTTTCCGGGGGACCCATTTAAGCGCGACACCGGGGGTAGGAACCAAAAAACGGGGGTAGGAACCAGAAAAACGGGCCCCCGTTTCCGGGGGGACCCATTTAAGCGCGACACCAGGGGTAGGAACCAAAAAACGGGGGTAGGAACCAAAAAAACGGGCCCCCGTTTCCGGGGGGACCCATTTAAGCGCGACACCTTGGGTAGGAACCAAAAAACGGGGTTAGGAACCAAAAAAACGGGCCCCCGTTTCCGGGGGGACCCATTTAAGCGCGACAACGGGGGTAGGAATAAAAAACGGGGGTAGAAACCAAAAAAACGGGCCCCCGTTTCCGGGGGGACCCATTTAAGCGCGACACCGGGGGTAGGAACCAAAAAACGGGGGTAGGAACCAAAAAAACGGGCCCCCGTTTCCGGGGGACCCATTTAAGCGCGACACCGGGGTTAGGAACCAAAAAACGGGGGTAGGAACCAGAAAAACGGGCCCCCGTTTCCGGGGGGACCCATTTAAGCGCGACACCGGGGGTAGGAACCAAAAAACGGGGGTAGGAACCAAAAAAAGGGCCCCCGTTTCCGGGAGGACCCATTTAAGCGCGACACCAGGGGTAGGAACCAAAAAACGGGGGTAGGAACCAAAAAAACGGGCCCCCGTTTCCGGGGGGACCCATTTAAGCGCGACACCGGGGGTAGGAACCAAAAAACGGGGGTAGGAACCAAAAAAACGGGCCCCCGTTTCCGGGGGACCCATTTAAGCGCGACAACGGGGGTAGGAAGCAAAAAACGGAGGTAGGAACCAAAAAAACGGGCCCCCGTTTCCGGGGGGACCCATTTAAGCGCGACACCGGGGGTAGGAACCAAAAAACGGGTGTAGGAACCAAAAAAACGGGCCCCCGTTTCCGGGGGACCCATTTAAGCGCGACACCGGGGGTAGGAACCAAAAAAAGGGGGTAGGAACCAAAAAAACGGGCCCCCGTTTCCGGGGGGACCCATTTAAGCGCGACACCTGGGGTAGGAACCAAAAAACAGGGGTAGGAACCAAAAAAACGGGCCCCCGTTTCCGGGGGACCCATTTAAGCGTGACACCGGGGGTAGGAACCAAAAAACAGGGTTAGGAACCAAAAAAAAGGGCCCCCGTTTCCGGGTGCACCCATTTAAGCGCGACACCGGGGGTAGGAACCAAAAAACAGGGGTAGGAACCAAAAAAACGGGCCCCCGTTTCCGGGGGGACCCATTTAAGCGCGACACCGGGGGTAGGAACCAAAAAACGGGGGTAGGAACCAAAAAAACGGGCCCCCGTTTCCGGGGGGACCCATTTAAGCGCGACACCGGAGGTAGGAACCAAAAAACGGGGGTAGGAACCAAAAAAACGGGCCCCCGTTTCCAGGGGGACCCATTTAAGCGCGAAAACGGGGGTAGAAACCAAAAAACGGGGGTAGAAACCAAAAAAACGGGCCCCCGTTTCCGGGGGACCCATTTAAGCGCGACACCGGGGGGTAGGAACCAAAAAACGGGGGTAGGTACCAAAAAAACGGGCCCCCGTTTCCGGGGGGACCCATTTAAGCGCGACACCGGGGGTAGGAAACAAAAAACGGGGGTAGGAACCAAAAAAACGGGCCCCCGTTTCCGGGGGACCCATTTAAGCGTGACACCGGGGGTAGGAACCAAAAAACGGAGGTAGGAACCAAAAAAACGGGCCCCCGTTTCCGGGGGACCCATTTAAGCGTGACACCGGGGGTAGGAACCAAAAAACGGAGGTAGGAACCAAAAAAACGGGCCCCCGTTTCCGGGGGGACCCATTTAAGCGCGACACCGGGGGTAGGAACCAAGAAACGGGGGTAGGAACCAAAAAAAGGGCCCCCGTTTCCGGGGGGACCCATTTAAGCGCGACACCAGGGGTAGGAACCAAAAAACGGGGGTAGGAACCAAAAAAACGGTCCCCCGTTTCCGGGGGGACCCATTTAAGCGCGACACCGGGGGTAGGAACCAAAAAACGGGGGTAGGAACCAAAAAAACGGGCCCCCGTTTCCGGGGGGACCCATTTAAGCGCGACAACGGGGGTAGGAATAAAAAACGGGGGTAGAAACCAAAAAAACGGGCCCCCGTTTCCGGGGGGACCCATTTAAGCGCGACACCGGGGGGTAGGAACCAAAAAACGGGGGTAGGTACCAAAAAAACGGGCCCCCGTTTCCGGGGGGACACATTTAAGCGCGACACCGGGGGTAGGAACCCAAAAACGGGGGTAGGAACCAAAAAAACGGGCCCCCGTTTCCGGGGGGACCCATTTAAGCGCGACACCGGAGGTAGGAACCAAAAAACGGGGGTAGGAACCAAAAAAACGGGCCCCCGTTTCCGGGGGGACCCATTTAAGCGCGACACCGGGGGTAGGAACCAAAAAACGGGGGTAGGAACCAAAAAAACGGGCCCCCGTTTCCGGGGGGACCCATTTAAGCGCGACACCGGGGGTAGGAACCAAAAAACGGGGGTAGGAACCAAAAAAACGGGCCCCCGTTTCCGGGGGGACCCATTTAAGCGCGACAACGGGGGTAGAAACCAAAAAACGGGGGTAGAAACCAAAAAAACGGGCCCCCGTTTCCGGGGGGACCCATTTAAGCGCGACACCGGGGGGTAGGAACCAAAAAACGGGGGTAGGTACCAAAAAAACGGGCCCCCGTTTCCGGGGGGACCCATTTAAGCGCGACACCGGGGGTAGGAACCAAAAAACGGGGGTAGGAACCAAAAAAACGGGCCCCCGTTTCCGGGGGGACCCATTTAAGCGCGACACCGGAGGTAGGAACCAAAAAACGGGGGTAGGAACCAAAAAAACGGGCTTCCGTTTCCGGGGGGACCCATTTAAGCGTGACACCGGGGGTAGGAACCAAAAAACGGGGGTAGGAACCAAAAAAAAGGGCCCCCATTTCCGGGGGGACCCATTTAAGCGCGACACCGGGGGTAGGAACCAAAAAACGGGGTAGGAACCAAAAAAACGGGCCCCCGTTTCCAGGGGACCCATTTAAGCGTGACACCGGGGGTAGGAACAAAAATACGGAGGTAGGAACCAAAAAAACGGGCCCCCGTTTCCGGGGGACCCATTTAAGCGTGACACCGGGGGTAGGAACCAAAAAACGGAGGTAGGAACCAAAAAAACGGGCCCCCGTTTCCGGGGGGACCCATTTAAGCGCGACACCGGGGGTAGGAACCAAAAAACGGGGGTAGGAACCAAAAAAACTGGCCCCCGTTTCCGGGGGACCCATTTAAGCGCGACACCGGGGGTAGGAACCAAAAAACGGGGGTAGGAACCAGAAAAACGGGCCCCCGTTTCCGGGGGGACCCATTTAAGCGCGACACCGGGGGTAGGAACCAAGAAACGGGGGTAGGAACCAAAAAAAGGGCCCCCGTTTCCGGGGGGACCCATTTAAGCGCGACACCAGGGGTAGGAACCAAAAAACGGGGGTAGGAACCAAAAAAACGGTCCCCCGTTTCCGGGGGGACCCATTTAAGCGCGACACCGGGGGTAGGAACCAAAAAACGGGGGTAGGAACCAAAAAAACGGGCCCCCGTTTCCGGGGGGACCCATTTAAGCGCGACAACGGGGGTAGGAATAAAAAACGGGGGTAGAAACCAAAAAAACGGGCCCCCGTTTCCGGGGGGACCCATTTAAGCGCGACACCGGGGGGTAGGAACCAAAAAACGGGGGTAGGTACCAAAAAAACGGGCCCCCGTTTCCGGGGGGACACATTTAAGCGCGACACCGGGGGTAGGAACCAAAAAACGGGGGTAGGAACCAAAAAAACGGGCCCCCGTTTCCGGGGGGACCCATTTAAGCGCGACACCGGAGGTAGGAACCAAAAAACGGGGGTAGGAACCAAAAAAACGGGCCCCCGTTTCCGGGGGGACCCATTTAAGCGCGACACCGGGGGTAGGAACCAAAAAACGGGGGTAGGAACCAAAAAAACGGGCCCCCGTTTCCAGGGGGACCCATTTAAGCGCGAAAACGGGGGTAGAAACCAAAAAACGGGGGTAGAAACCAAAAAAACGGGCCCCCGTTTCCGGGGGACCCATTTAAGCGCGACACCGGGGGGTAGGAACCAAAAAACGGGGGTAGGTACCAAAAAAACGGGCCCCCGTTTCCGGGGGGACCCATTTAAGCGCGACACCGGGGGTAGGAAACAAAAAACGGGGGTAGGAACCAAAAAAACGGGCCCCCGTTTCCGGGGGACCCATTTAAGCGTGACACCGGGGGTAGGAACCAAAAAACGGAGGTAGGAACCAAAAAAACGGGCCCCCGTTTCCGGGGGACCCATTTAAGCGTGACACCGGGGGTAGGAACCAAAAAACGGAGGTAGGAACCAAAAAAACGGGCCCCCGTTTCCGGGGGGACCCATTTAAGCGCGACACCGGGGGTAGGAACCAAGAAACGGGGGTAGGAACCAAAAAAAGGGCCCCCGTTTCCGGGGGGACCCATTTAAGCGCGACACCAGGGGTAGGAACCAAAAAACGGGGGTAGGAACCAAAAAAACGGTCCCCCGTTTCCGGGGGGACCCATTTAAGCGCGACACCGGGGGTAGGAACCAAAAAACGGGGGTAGGAACCAAAAAAACGGGCCCCCGTTTCCGGGGGGACCCATTTAAGCGCGACAACGGGGGTAGGAATAAAAAACGGGGGTAGAAACCAAAAAAACGGGCCCCCGTTTCCGGGGGGACCCATTTAAGCGCGACACCGGGGGGTAGGAACCAAAAAACGGGGGTAGGTACCAAAAAAACGGGCCCCCGTTTCCGGGGGGACACATTTAAGCGCGACACCGGGGGTAGGAACCCAAAAACGGGGGTAGGAACCAAAAAAACGGGCCCCCGTTTCCGGGGGGACCCATTTAAGCGCGACACCGGAGGTAGGAACCAAAAAACGGGGGTAGGAACCAAAAAAACGGGCCCCCGTTTCCGGGGGGACCCATTTAAGCGCGACACCGGGGGTAGGAACCAAAAAACGGGGGTAGGAACCAAAAAAACGGGCCCCCGTTTCCGGGGGGACCCATTTAAGCGCGACACCGGGGGTAGGAACCAAAAAACGGGGGTAGGAACCAAAAAAACGGGCCCCCGTTTCCGGGGGGACCCATTTAAGCGCGACAACGGGGGTAGAAACCAAAAAACGGGGGTAGAAACCAAAAAAACGGGCCCCCGTTTCCGGGGGGACCCATTTAAGCGCGACACCGGGGGGTAGGAACCAAAAAACGGGGGTAGGTACCAAAAAAACGGGCCCCCGTTTCCGGGGGGACCCATTTAAGCGCGACACCGGGGGTAGGAACCAAAAAACGGGGGTAGGAACCAAAAAAACGGGCCCCCGTTTCCGGGGGGACCCATTTAAGCGCGACACCGGAGGTAGGAACCAAAAAACGGGGGTAGGAACCAAAAAAACGGGCTTCCGTTTCCGGGGGGACCCATTTAAGCGTGACACCGGGGGTAGGAACCAAAAAACGGGGGTAGGAACCAAAAAAAAGGGCCCCCATTTCCGGGGGGACCCATTTAAGCGCGACACCGGGGGTAGGAACCAAAAAACGGGGTAGGAACCAAAAAAACGGGCCCCCGTTTCCAGGGGACCCATTTAAGCGTGACACCGGGGGTAGGAACAAAAATACGGAGGTAGGAACCAAAAAAACGGGCCCCCGTTTCCGGGGGACCCATTTAAGCGTGACACCGGGGGTAGGAACCAAAAAACGGAGGTAGGAACCAAAAAAACGGGCCCCCGTTTCCGGGGGGACCCATTTAAGCGCGACACCGGGGGTAGGAACCAAAAAACGGGGGTAGGAACCAAAAAAACTGGCCCCCGTTTCCGGGGGACCCATTTAAGCGCGACACCGGGGGTAGGAACCAAAAAACGGGGGTAGGAACCAGAAAAACGGGCCCCCGTTTCCGGGGGGACCCATTTAAGCGCGACACCGGGGGTAGGAACCAAGAAACGGGGGTAGGAACCAAAAAAAGGGCCCCCGTTTCCGGGGGGACCCATTTAAGCGCGACACCAGGGGTAGGAACCAAAAAACGGGGGTAGGAACCAAAAAAACGGTCCCCCGTTTCCGGGGGGACCCATTTAAGCGCGACACCGGGGGTAGGAACCAAAAAACGGGGGTAGGAACCAAAAAAACGGGCCCCCGTTTCCGGGGGGACCCATTTAAGCGCGACAACGGGGGTAGGAATAAAAAACGGGGGTAGAAACCAAAAAAACGGGCCCCCGTTTCCGGGGGGACCCATTTAAGCGCGACACCGGGGGGTAGGAACCAAAAAACGGGGGTAGGTACCAAAAAAACGGGCCCCCGTTTCCGGGGGGACACATTTAAGCGCGACACCGGGGGTAGGAACCAAAAAACGGGGGTAGGAACCAAAAAAACGGGCCCCCGTTTCCGGGGGGACCCATTTAAGCGCGACACCGGAGGTAGGAACCAAAAAACGGGGGTAGGAACCAAAAAAACGGGCCCCCGTTTCCGGGGGGACCCATTTAAGCGCGACACCGGGGGTAGGAACCAAAAAACGGGGGTAGGAACCAAAAAAACGGGCCCCCGTTTCCGGGGGGACCCATTTAAGCGCGACACCGGGGGTAGGAACCAAAAAACGGGGGTAGGAACCAAAAAAACGGGCCCCCGTTTCCGGGGGGACCCATTTAAGCGCGACAACGGGGGTAGAAACCAAAAAACGGGGGTAGAAACCAAAAAAACGGGCCCCCGTTTCCGGGGGGACCCATTTAAGCGCGACACCGGGGGGTAGGAACCAAAAAACGGGGGTAGGTACCAAAAAAACGGGCCCCCGTTTCCGGGGGGACCCATTTAAGCGCGACACCGGGGGTAGGAACCAAAAAACGGGGGTAGGAACCAAAAAAACGGGCCCCCGTTTCCGGGGGGACCCGTTTAAGCGCGACACCGGGGGTAGGAACCAAAAACGGGGGTAGGAACCAAAAAAACAGGCCCCCGTTTCCGGGGGGACCCATTTAAGCACGACACCGGGGGTAGGAACCAAAAAACGGAGGTAGGAACCAAAAAAACGGGCCCCCGTTTCCGGGGGACCCATTTAAGCGCGACACCGGGGTTAGGAACCGAAAAACGGGGGTAGGAACCAGAAAAACGGGCCCCCGTTTCCGGGGGGACCCATTTAAGCGCGACACCGGGGGTAGGAACCAAAAAACGGGGGTAGGAACCAAAAAAAGGGCCCCCGTTTCCGGGAGGACCCATTTAAGCGCGACACCAGGGGTAGGAACCAAAAAACGGGGGTAGGAACCAAAAAAACGGGCCCCCGTTTCCGGGGGGACCCATTTAAGCGCGACACCGGGGGTAGGAACCAAAAAACGGGGGTAGGAACCAAAAAAACGGGCCCCCGTTTCCGGGGGACCCATTTCAGCGTGACAACGGGGGTAGGAACCAAAAAAACGGGCCCCCGTTTCCGGGGGGACCCATTTAAGCGCAACACCGGGGGTAGGAACCAAAAAACGGGGGTAGGAACCAAAAAAACGGGCCCCCGTTTCCGGGGGGACCCATTTAAGCGAGACACTGGGGGTAGGAACCAAAAAACGGGGGTAGGAACCAAAAAAAAGGGCCCCCGTTTCCGGGGGGACCCATTTAAGCGCGACACCTTGGGTAGGAACCAAATAACGGAGGTAGGAACCAAAAAAACGGGCCCCCGTTTCCGGGGGGACCCATTTAAGCGCGACACCGGGGGTAGGAACCAAAAAACGGGGGTAGGAACCAAAAAAACGTGCCCCCATTTCCGGGGGGACCCATTTAAGCGCGACACCGGGGGTAGGAACCAAAAAACGAGGCTAGGAACCAAAAAAACGGGCCCCCGTTTCCGGGGGACCCATTTAAGCGTGACACCGGGGGTAGGAAGCAAAAAACGGAGGTAGGAACCAAAAAAACGGGCCCCCGTTTCCGGGGGGACCCATTTAAGCGCGACACCGGGGGTAGGAACCAAAAAACGGGGGTAGGAACCAAAAAAACGGGCCCCCGTTTCCGGGGGACCCATTTAAGCGCGACACCGGGGGTAGGAACCAAAAAACGGGGGTAGGAACCAGAAAAACGGGCCCCCGTTTCCGGGGGGACCCATTTAAGCGCGACACCGGGGGTAGGAACCAAAAAACGGGGGTAGGAACCAAAAAAAGGGCCCCCGTTTCCGGGGGGACCCATTTAAGCGCGACACCGGGGTAGGAACCAAAAAACGGGGGTAGGAACAAAAAAAACGGGCCCCCGTTTCCGGAGGGACCCATTTAAGCGCGACACCGGGGGTAGGAACCAAAAAACGGGGGTAGGAACCAAAAAAACTGGCCCCCGTTTCCGGGGGACCCATTTAAGCGCGACACCGGGGGTAGGAACCAAAAAACGGGGGTAGGAACCAGAAAAACGGGCCCCCGTTTCCGGGGGGACCCATTTAAGCGCGACACCAGGGGTAGGAACCAAAAAACGGGGGTAGGAACCAAAAAAACGGGCCCCCGTTTCCGGGGGGACCCATTTAAGCGCGACACCTTGGGTAGGAACCAAAAAACGGGGTTAGGAACCAAAAAAACGGGCCCCCGTTTCCGGGGGGACCCATTTAAGCGCGACAACGGGGGTAGGAATAAAAAACGGGGGTAGAAACCAAAAAAACGGGCCCCCGTTTCCGGGGGGACCCATTTAAGCGCGACACCGGGGGTAGGAACCAAAAAACGGGGGTAGGAACCAAAAAAACGGGCCCCCGTTTCCGGGGGACCCATTTAAGCGCGACACCGGGGTTAGGAACCAAAAAACGGGGGTAGGAACCAGAAAAACGGGCCCCCGTTTCCGGGGGGACCCATTTAAGCGCGACACCGGGGGTAGGAACCAAAAAACGGGGGTAGGAACCAAAAAAAGGGCCCCCGTTTCCGGGAGGACCCCATTTAAGCGCGACACCAGGGGTAGGAACCAAAAAACGGGGGTAGGAACCAAAAAAACGGGCCCCCGTTTCCGGGGGGACCCATTTAAGCGCGACACCGGGGGTAGGAACCAAAAAACGGGGGTAGGAACCAAAAAAACGGGCCCCCGTTTCCGGGGGACCCATTTAAGCGCGACAACGGGGGTAGGAAGCAAAAAACGGAGGTAGGAACCAAAAAAACGGGCCCCGTTTCCGGGGGGACCCATTTAAGCGCGACACCGGGGGTAGGAACCAAAAAACGGGTGTAGGAACCAAAAAAACGGGCCCCCGTTTCCGGGGGACCCATTTAAGCGCGACACCGGGGGTAGGAACCAAAAAAAGGGGGGTAGGAACCAAAAAAACGGGCCCCCGTTTCCGGGGGGACCCATTTAAGCGCGACACCTGGGGTAGGAACCAAAAACAGGGGTAGGAACCAAAAAAACGGGCCCCCGTTTCCGGGGGACCCATTTAAGCGTGACACCGGGGGTAGGAACCAAAAAACAGGGTTAGGAACCAAAAAAAAGGGCCCCCGTTTCCGGGTGCACCCATTTAAGCGCGACACCGGGGGTAGGAACCAAAAAACAGGGGTAGGAACCAAAAAAACGGGCCCCCGTTTCCGGGGGGACCCATTTAAGCGCGACACCGGGGGTAGGAACCAAAAAACGGGGGTAGGAACCAAAAAAACGGGCCCCCGTTTCCGGGGGGACCCATTTAAGCGCGACACCGGAGGTAGGAACCAAAAAACGGGGGTAGGAACCAAAAAAACGGGCCCCCGTTTCCAGGGGGACCCATTTAAGCGCGAAAACGGGGGTAGAAACCAAAAAACGGGGGTAGAAACCAAAAAAACGGGCCCCCGTTTCCGGGGGGACCCATTTAAGCGCGACACCGGGGGGTAGGAACCAAAAAACGGGGGTAGGTACCAAAAAAACGGGCCCCCGTTTCCGGGGGGACCCATTTAAGCGCGACACCGGGGGTAGGAAACAAAAAACGGGGGTAGGAACCAAAAAAACGGGCCCCCGTTTCCGGGGGACCCATTTAAGCGTGACACCGGGGGTAGGAACCAAAAAACGGAGGTAGGAACCAAAAAAACGGGCCCCCGTTTCCGGGGGACCCATTTAAGCGTGACACCGGGGGTAGGAACCAAAAAACGGAGGTAGGAACCAAAAAAACGGGCCCCCGTTTCCGGGGGGACCCATTTAAGCGCGACACCGGGGGTAGGAACCAAGAAACGGGGGTAGGAACCAAAAAAAGGGCCCCCGTTTCCGGGGGGACCCATTTAAGCGCGACACCAGGGGTAGGAACCAAAAAACGGGGGTAGGAACCAAAAAAACGGTCCCCCGTTTCCGGGGGGACCCATTTAAGCGCGACACCGGGGGTAGGAACCAAAAAACGGGGGTAGGAACCAAAAAAACGGGCCCCCGTTTCCGGGGGGACCCATTTAAGCGCGACAACGGGGGTAGGAATAAAAAACGGGGGTAGAAACCAAAAAAACGGGCCCCCCGTTTCCGGGGGGACCCATTTAAGCGCGACACCGGGGGGTAGGAACCAAAAAACGGGGGTAGGTACCAAAAAAACGGGCCCCCGTTTCCGGGGGGACACATTTAAGCGCGACACCGGGGGTAGGAACCCAAAAACGGGGGTAGGAACCAAAAAAACGGGCCCCCGTTTCCGGGGGGACCCATTTAAGCGCGACACCGGAGGTAGGAACCAAAAAACGGGGGTAGGAACCAAAAAAACGGGCCCCCGTTTCCGGGGGGACCCATTTAAGCGCGACACCGGGGGTAGGAACCAAAAAACGGGGGTAGGAACCAAAAAAACGGGCCCCCGTTTCCGGGGGGACCCATTTAAGCGCGACACCGGGGGTAGGAACCAAAAAACGGGGGTAGGAACCAAAAAAAACGGGCCCCGTTTCCGGGGGGACCCATTTAAGCGCGACAACGGGGGTAGAAACCAAAAAACGGGGGTAGAAACCAAAAAAACGGGCCCCCGTTTCCGGGGGGACCCATTTAAGCGCGACACCGGGGGGTAGGAACCAAAAAACGGGGGTAGGTACCAAAAAAACGGGCCCCCGTTTCCGGGGGACCCATTTAAGCGCGACACCGGGGGTAGGAACCAAAAAACGGGGGTAGGAACCAAAAAACGGGCCCCCGTTTCCGGGGGGACCCATTTAAGCGCGACACCGGAGGTAGGAACCAAAAAACGGGGGTAGGAACCAAAAAAACGGGCTTCCGTTTCCGGGGGGACCCATTTAAGCGTGACACCGGGGGTAGGAACCAAAAAACGGGGGTAGGAACCAAAAAAAAAGGGCCCCCATTTCCGGGGGGACCCATTTAAGCGCGACACCGGGGGTAGGAACCAAAAAACGGGGTAGGAACCAAAAAAACGGGCCCCCGTTTCCAGGGGACCCATTTAAGCGTGACACCGGGGGTAGGAACAAAAATACGGAGGTAGGAACCAAAAAAACGGGCCCCCGTTTCCGGGGGACCCATTTAAGCGTGACACCGGGGGTAGGAACCAAAAAACGGAGGTAGGAACCAAAAAAACGGGCCCCCGTTTCCGGGGGGGACCCATTTAAGCGCGACACCGGGGGTAGGAACCAAAAAACGGGGGTAGGAACCAAAAAACTGGCCCCCGTTTCCGGGGGACCCATTTAAGCGCGACACCGGGGGTAGGAACCAAAAACGGGGGTAGGAACCAGAAAAACGGGCCCCCGTTTCCGGGGGGACCCATTTAAGCGCGACACCGGGGGTAGGAACCAAGAAACGGGGGTAGGAACCAAAAAAAGGGCCCCCGTTTCCGGGGGGACCCATTTAAGCGCGACACCAGGGGTAGGAACCAAAAAACGGGGGTAGGAACCAAAAAAACGGTCCCCCGTTTCCGGGGGGACCCATTTAAGCGCGACACCGGGGGTAGGAACCAAAAAACGGGGGTAGGAACCAAAAAAACGGGCCCCCGTTTCCGGGGGGACCCATTTAAGCGCGACAACGGGGGTAGGAATAAAAAACGGGGGTAGAAACCAAAAAAACGGGCCCCCGTTTCCGGGGGGACCCATTTAAGCGCGACACGGGGGGTAGGAACCAAAAAACGGGGGTAGGTACCAAAAAAACGGGCCCCCGTTTCCGGGGGGACACATTTAAGCGCGACACCGGGGGTAGGAACCAAAAAACGGGGGTAGGAACCAAAAAAACGGGCCCCCGTTTCCGGGGGGACCCATTTAAGCGCGACACCGGAGGTAGGAACCAAAAAACGGGGGTAGGAACCAAAAAAACGGGCCCCCGTTTCCGGGGGGACCCATTTAAGCGCGACACCGGGGGTAGGAACCAAAAAACGGGTGTAGGAACCAAAAAAACGGGCCCCCGTTTCCGGGGGACCCATTTAAGCGCGACACCGGGGGTAGGAACCAAAAAAAGGGGGTAGGAACCAAAAAAACGGGCCCCCGTTTCCGGGGGGACCCATTTAAGCGCGACACCTGGGGTAGGAACCAAAAAACAGGGGTAGGAACCAAAAAAACGGGCCCCCGTTTCCGGGGGACCCATTTAAGCGTGACACCGGGGGTAGGAACCAAAAAACAGGGTTAGGAACCAAAAAAAAGGGCCCCCGTTTCCGGGTGCACCCATTTAAGCGCGACACCGGGGGTAGGAACCAAAAAACAGGGGTAGGAACCAAAAAAACGGGCCCCCGTTTCCGGGGGGACCCATTTAAGCGCGACACCGGGGGTAGGAACCAAAAAACGGGGGTAGGAACCAAAAAAACGGGCCCCCGTTTCCGGGGGGACCCATTTAAGCGCGACACCGGAGGTAGGAACCAAAAAACGGGGGTAGGAACCAAAAAAACGGGCCCCCGTTTCCAGGGGGACCCATTTAAGCGCGAAAACGGGGGTAGAAACCAAAAAACGGGGGTAGAAACCAAAAAAACGGGCCCCCGTTTCCGGGGGGACCCATTTAAGCGCGACACCGGGGGGTAGGAACCAAAAAACGGGGGTAGGTACCAAAAAAACGGGCCCCCGTTTCCGGGGGGACCCATTTAAGCGCGACACCGGGGGTAGGAAACAAAAAACGGGGGTAGGAACCAAAAAAACGGGCCCCCGTTTCCGGGGGACCCATTTAAGCGTGACACCGGGGGTAGGAACCAAAAAACGGAGGTAGGAACCAAAAAAACGGGCCCCCGTTTCCGGGGGACCCATTTAAGCGTGACACCGGGGGGTAGGAACCAAAAAACGGAGGTAGGAACCAAAAAAACGGGCCCCCGTTTCCGGGGGGACCCATTTAAGCGCGACACCGGGGGTAGGAACCAAGAAACGGGGGTAGGAACCAAAAAAAGGGCCCCCGTTTCCGGGGGGACCCATTTAAGCGCGACACCAGGGGTAGGAACCAAAAAACGGGGGTAGGAACCAAAAAAACGGTCCCCCGTTTCCGGGGGGGACCCATTTAAGCGCGACACGGGGGTAGGAACCAAAAAACGGGGGTAGGAACCAAAAAAACGGGCCCCCGTTTCCGGGGGGACCCATTTAAGCGCGACAACGGGGGTAGGAATAAAAAACGGGGGTAGAAACCAAAAAAACGGGCCCCCGTTTCCGGGGGGACCCATTTAAGCGCGACACCGGGGGGTAGGAACCAAAAAACGGGGGTAGGTACCAAAAAAACGGGCCCCCGTTTCCGGGGGGACACATTTAAGCGCGACACCGGGGGTAGGAACCCAAAAACGGGGGTAGGAACCAAAAAAACGGGCCCCCGTTTCCGGGGGGACCCATTTAAGCGCGACACCGGAGGTAGGAACCAAAAAACGGGGGTAGGAACCAAAAAAACGGGCCCCCGTTTCCGGGGGGGACCCATTTAAGCGCGACACCGGGGGTAGGAACCAAAAAACGGGGGTAGGAACCAAAAAAACGGGCCCCCGTTTCCGGGGGGACCCATTTAAGCGCGACACCGGGGGTAGGAACCAAAAAACGGGGGTAGGAACCAAAAAAACGGGCCCCCGTTTCCGGGGGGACCCATTTAAGCGCGACAACGGGGGTAGAAACCAAAAAACGGGGGTAGAAACCAAAAAAACGGGCCCCCGTTTCCGGGGGGACCCATTTAAGCGCGACACCGGGGGGTAGGAACCAAAAAACGGGGGTAGGTACCAAAAAAACGGGCCCCCGTTTCCGGGGGGACCCATTTAAGCGCGACACCGGGGGTAGGAACCAAAAAACGGGGGTAGGAACCAAAAAAACGGGCCCCCGTTTCCGGGGGGGACCCATTTAAGCGCGACACCGGAGGTAGGAACCAAAAACGGGGGTAGGGTAAGGGAACCAAAAAAACGGGCTTCCGTTTCCGGGGGGACCCATTTAAGCGTGACACCGGGGGGTAGGAACCAAAAAACGGGGGTAGGAACCAAAAAAAAGGGCCCCCATTTCCGGGGGGACCCATTTAAGCGCGACACCGGGGGTAGGAACCAAAAAACGGGGGTAGGAACCAAAAAAACGGGCCCCGTTTCCAGGGGACCCATTTAAGCGTGACACCGGGGGTAGGAACAAAAATACGGATGGTAGGAACCAAAAAAACGGGCCCCCGTTTCCGGGGGACCCATTTAAGCGTGACACCGGGGGTAGGAACCAAAAAACGGAGGTAGGAACCAAAAAAACGGGCCCCCGTTTCCGGGGGGACCCATTTAAGCGCGACACCGGGGGTAGGAACCAAAAAACGGGGGTAGGAACCAAAAAAACTGGCCCCCGTTTCCGGGGGACCCATTTAAGCGCGACACCGGGGGTAGGAACCAAAAACGGGGGTAGGAACCAGAAAAACGGGCCCCCGTTTCCGGGGGGACCCATTTAAGCGCGACACCGGGGGTAGGAACCAAGAAACGGGGGTAGGAACCAAAAAAAGGGCCCCCGTTTCCGGGGGGACCCATTTAAGCGCGACACCAGGGGTAGGAACCAAAAAACGGGGGTAGGAACCAAAAAAACGGGCCCCCGTTTCCGGGGGGACCCATTTAAGCGCGACAACGGGGGTAGGAATAAAAAACGGGGGTAGAAACCAAAAAAACGGGCCCCCGTTTCCGGGGGGACCCATTTAAGCGCGACACCGGGGGGTAGGAACCAAAAAACGGGGGTAGGTACCAAAAAAAACGGGCCCCCGTTTCCGGGGGGACACATTTAAGCGCGACACCGGGGGTAGGAACCAAAAAACGGGGGTAGGAACCAAAAAAACGGGCCCCCGTTTCCGGGGGGACCCATTTAAGCGCGACACCGGAGGTAGGAACCAAAAAACGGGGGTAGGAACCAAAAAAACGGGCCCCCGTTTCCGGGGGGACCCATTTAAGCGCGACACCGGGGGTAGGAACCAAAAAACGGGGGTAGGAACCAAAAAAACGGGCCCCCGTTTCCGGGGGGACCCATTTAAGCGCGACACCGGGGGTAGGAACCAAAAAACGGGGGTAGGAACCAAAAAAACGGGCCCCCGTTTCCGGGGGGACCCATTTAAGCGCGACACCGGGGGGTAGGAACCAAAAAAACGGGGGTAGGTACCAAAAAAACGGGCCCCCGTTTCCGGGGGGACCCATTTAAGCGCGACACCGGGGGTAGGAACCAAAAAACGGGGGTAGGAACCAAAAAAAACGGGCCCCCGTTTCCGGGGGGACCCGTTTAAGCGCGACACCGGGGGTAGGAACCAAAAAACGGGGGTAGGAACCAAAAAAACAGGCCCCCGTTTCCGGGGGGACCCATTTAAGCACGACACCGGGGGTAGGAACCAAAAAACGGAGGTAGGAACCAAAAATACGGGCCCCCGTTTCCGGGGGGACCCATTTAAGCGCGACACCAGGGGTAAGAACCAAAAAACGGGGGTAGGAACCAAAAAAAAGGGCCCCCGTTTCCGGGGGGACCCATTTAAGCGCGACACCGGGGGTAGGAACCAAAAAACGGGGGTAGGAACCAAAAAAACGGGCCCCCGTTTCCGGGGGGACCCATTTAAGCGCGACACCAGGGGTAGGAACCAAAAAACGGGGGTAGGAATCAAAGAAAAGGGCCCCCGTTTCCGGGGGGACCCATTTAAGCGCGACACCGGGGGTAGGAACCAAAAAACGGGGGTAGGAACCAAAAAAACGGGCCCCCGTTTTCGGGGGACCCATTTAAGCGTGACACCGGGGGTAGGAACCAAAAAACGGACGTAGGAACCAAAAAAACGGGCCCCCGTTTCCGGGGGACCCATTTAAGCGTGACAGCGGGGGTAGGAACCAAAAAACGGAGGTAGGAACCAAAAAAACGGGCCCCCGTTTCCGGGGGGACCCATTTAGGCGCAACACCGGGGGTAGGAACCAAAAAACGGGGGTAGGAAGCAAAAAAACGGGCCCCCGTTTCCGGGGGACCCATTTAAGCGCGACACCGGTGGTAGGAACCAAAAAAACGGGGGTAGGAACCAGAAAAACGGGCCCCCGTTTCCGGGGGGACCCATTTAAGCGCGACACCGGGGGTAGGAACCAAAAAACGGGGGTAGGAACCAAAAAAAGGGCCCCTGTTTCCGGGGGGACCCATTTAAGCGCGACACCGGGGGGTAGGAACCAAAAAACGGGGGTAGGTACCAAAAAAACGGGCCCCCGTTTCCGGGGGGACCCATTTAAGCGCGACACCGGAGGTAGGAACCAAAAAACGGGGGTAGGAACCAAAAAAACGGGCTTCCGTTTCCGGGGGGACCCATTTAAGTGTGACACCGGGGGTAGGAACCAAAAAACGGGGGTAGGGACCAAAAAAAAGGGCCCCCATTTCCGGGGGGACCCATTTAAGCGCGACACCGGGGGTAGGAACCAAAAAACGGGGCTAGGAACCAAAAAAACGGGCCCCCGTTTCCAGGGGACCCATTTAAGCGTGACACCGGGGGTAGGAACAAAAATACGGAGGTAGGAACCAAAAAAACGGGCCCCCTTTTCCGGGGGGACCCATTTAAGCGCGACACCGGGGGTAGGAACCAAAAAACGGGGGTAGGAACGAAAAAAAGGGCCCCCGTTTCCGGGGGGACCCATTTAAGCGCGACACCGGGAGTAGGAACCAAAAAACGGGGGTAGGAACCAAAAAAACGGGCCCCCGTTTCCGGGGGGACCCATTTAAGCGCGACACCAGGGGTAGGAACCAAAAAACGGGGGTAGGAACCAAAAAAAAGGGCCCCCGTTTCCGGGGGGACCCATTTAAGCGCGACACCGGGGGTAGGAACCAAAAAACGGGGGTAGGAACCAAAAAAACGGGCCCCCGTTTTCGGGGGACCCATTTAAGCGTGACACCGGGGGTAGGAACCAAAAAACGGAGGTAGGAACCAAAAAAACGGGCCCCCGTTTCCGGGGGACCCATTTAAGCGTGACAGCGGGGGTAGGAACCAAAAAACGGAGGTAGGAACCAAAAAAACGGGCCCCCGTTTCCGGGGGGACCCATTTAGGCGCAACACCGGGGGTAGGAACCAAAAAACGGGGGTAGGAACCAAAAAAACGGGCCCCCGTTTCCGGGGGACCCATTTAAGCGCGACACCGGTGGTAGGAACCAAAAAAACGGGGGTAGGAACCAGAAAAACGGGCCCCCGTTTCCGGGGGGACCCATTTAAGCGCGACACCGGGGGTAGGAACCAAAAAACGGGGGTAGGAACCAAAAAAAGGGCCCCTGTTTCCGGGGGGGACCCATTTAAGCGCGACACCGGGGGTAGGAACCAAAAAACGGGGGTAGGAACCAAAAAAACGGGCCCCCGTTTCCGGGGGGACCCATTTAAGCGCGACACTGGGGGTAGGAACCAAAAAACGGGGGTAGGAACCAAAAAAACTGGCCCCCGTTTCCGGGGGACCCATTTAAGCGCGACACCGGGGGTAGGAACCAAAAAACGGGGGTAGGAACCAGAAAAACGGGCCCCCGTTTCCGGGGGGACCCATTTAAGCGCGACACCGGGGGTAGGAACCAAGAAACGGGGGTAGGAACCAAAAAAAGGGCCCCCGTTTCCGGGGGGACCCATTTAAGCGCGACACCAGGGGTAGGAACCAAAAAACGGGGGTAGGAACCAAAAAAAACGGGCCCCCGTTTCCGGGGGGACCCATTTAAGCGCGACACCGGGGGTAGGAACCAAAAAACGGGGGTAGGAACCAAAAATACGGGCCCCCGTTTCCGGGGGGGCCATTTAAGCGCGACACCAGGGGTAGGAACCAAAAAACGGGGGTAGGAACCAAAAAAAAGGGCCCCCGTTTCCGGGGGGACCCATTTAAGCGCGACACCGGGGGTAGGAACCAAAAAACGGGGGTAGGAACCAAAAAAACGGGCCCCCGTTTCCGGGGGACCCATTTAAGCGTGACACCGGGGGTAGGAACCAAAAAACGGAGGTAGGAAACAAAAAAACGGGCCCCCGTTTCCGGGGGACCCATTTAAGCGTGACACCGGGGGTAGGAACCAAAAAACGGAGGTAGGAACCAAAAAAACGGGCCCCCGTTTCCGGGGGGACCCATTTAGGCGCAACACCGGGGGTAGGAACCAAAAAACGGGGGTAGGAACCAAAAAAACGGGCCCCCGTTTCCGGGGGACCCATTTAAGCGCGACACCGGTGGTAGGAACCAAAAAACGGGGGTAGGAACCAGAAAAACTGGCCCCCGTTTCCGGGGGGACCCATTTAGGCGCAACACCGGGGGTAGGAACCAAAAAACGGGGGTAGGAACCAAAAAAACGGGCCCCCGTTTCCGGGGGACCCATTTAAGCGCGACACCGGTGGTAGGAACCAAAAAACGGGGGTAGGTACCAAAAAAACGGGCCCCCGTTTCCGGGGGGACCCATTTAAGCGCGACTCCGGGGGTAGGAACCAAAAAACGGGGGTAGGAACCAAAAAAACGGGCCCCCGTTTCCGGGGGGACCCATTTAAGCGCGACACCGGAGGTAGGAACCAAAAAACGGGGGTAGGAACCAAAAAAACGGGCTTCCGTTTCCGGCGGGACCCATTTAAGCGTGACACCGGGGGTAGGAACCAAAAAACGGGGGTAGGAACCAAAAAAAAGGGCCCCCATTTCCGGGGGGACCCATTTAAGCGCGACACCGGGGGTAGGAACCAAAAAACGGGGCTAGGAACCAAAAAAACGGGCCCCCGTTTCCAGGGGACCCATTTAAGCGTGACACCGGGGGGTAGGAACAAAAATACGGAGGTAGGAACCAAAAAAACGGGCCCCCGTTTCCGGGGGGACCCATTTAAGCGCGACACCGGGGGTAGGAACCAAAAAACGGGGGTAGGAACCAAAAAAAGGGCCCCCGTTTCCGGGGGGACCCATTTAAGCGCGACACCGGGGGTAGGAACCAAAAAACGGGGGTAGGAACCAAAAAAACGGGCCCCCGTTTCCGGGGGGACCCATTTAAGCGCGACACCAGGGGTAGGAACCAAAAAACGGGGGTAGGAACCAAAAAAAAGGGCCCCCGTTTCCGGGGGGACCCATTTAAGCGCGACACCGGGGGTAGGAACCAAAAAACGGAGGTAGGAACCAAAAAAACGGGCCCCCGTTTCCGGGGGACCCATTTAAGCGTGACAGCGGGGGTAGGAACCAAAAAACGGAGGTAGGAACCAAAAAAACGGGCCCCCGTTTCCGGGGGGACCCATTTAGGCGCAACACCGGGGGTAGGAACCAAAAAACGGGGGTAGGAACCAAAAAAACGGGCCCCCGTTTCCGGGGGACCCATTTAAGCGCGACACCGGTGGTAGGAACCAAAAAAACGGGGGTAGGAACCAGAAAAACGGGCCCCCGTTTCCGGGGGGACCCATTTAAGCGCGACACCGGGGGTAGGAACCAAAAAACGGGGGTAGGAACCAAAAAAAGGGCCCCTGTTTCCGGGGGGACCCATTTAAGCGCGACACCGGGGGTAGGAACCAAAAAACGGGGGTAGGAACCAAAAAAACGGGCCCCCGTTTCCGGGGGGACCCATTTAAGCGCGACACTGGGGGTAGGAACCAAAAAACGGGGGTAGGAACCAAAAAAACTGGCCCCCGTTTCCGGGGGACCCATTTAAGCGCGACACCGGCGGTAGGAACCAAAAAACGGGGGTAGGAACCAGAAAAACGGGCCCCCGTTTCCGGGGGGACCCATTTAAGCGCGACACCGGGGGTAGGAACCAAGAAACGGGGGTAGGAACCAAAAAAAGGGCCCCCGTTTCCGGGGGGACCCATTTAAGCGCGACACCAGGGGTAGGAACCAAAAAACGGGGGTAGGAACCAAAAAAACGGGCCCCCGTTTCCGGGGGGACCCATTTAAGCGCGACACCGGGGGTAGGAACCAAAAAACGGGGGTAGGAACCAAAAATACGGGCCCCCGTTTCCGGGGGGACCCATTTAAGCGCGACACCGGGGGTAGGAACCAAAAAACGGGGGTAGGAACCAAAAAAACGGGCCCCCGTTTCCGGGGGACCCATTTAAGTGTGACACCGGGGGTAGGAACCAAAAAACGGAGGTAGGAAACAAAAAAACGGGCCCCCGTTTCCGGGGGACCCATTTAAGCGTGACACCGGGGGTAGGAACCAAAAAACGGAGGTAGGAACCAAAAAAACGGGCCCCCGTTTCCGGGGGGACCCATTTAGGCGCAACACCGGGGGTAGGAACCAAAAAACGGGGGTAGGAACCAAAAAAACGGGCCCCCGTTTCCGGGGGACCCATTTAAGCGCGACACCGGTGGTAGGAACCAAAAAACGGGGGTAGGAACCAGAAAAACTGGCCCCCGTTTCCGGGGGGACCCATTTAGGCGCAACACCGGGGGTAGGAACCAAAAAACGGGGGTAGGAACCAAAAAAACGGGCCCCCGTTTCCGGGGGACCCATTTAAGCGCGACACCGGTGGTAGGAACCAAAAAACGGGGGTAGGAACCAGAAAAACGGGCCCCCGTTTCCAGGGGGACCCATTTAAGCGCGACACCGGGGGTAGGAACCAAAAAACGGGGGTAGGAACCAAAAAAACGGGCCCCCGTTTCCGGGGGGACCCATTTAAGCGCGACACCGGAGGTAGGAACCAAAAAACGGGGGTAGGAACCAAAAAAACGGGCTTCCGTTTCCGGGGGGACCCATTTAAGCGTGACACCGGGGGTAGGAACCAAAAAACGGGGTAGGAACCAAAAAAAAGGGCCCCCATTTCCGGGGGGACCCATTTAAGCGCGACACCGGGGGTAGGAACCAAAAAACGGGGCTAGGAACCAAAAAAACGGGCCCCCGTTTCCAGGGGACCCATTTAAGCGTGACACCGGGGGTAGGAACAAAAATACGGAGGTAGGAACCAAAAAAACGGGCCCCCGTTTCCGGGGGACCCATTTAAGCGTGACACCGGGGGTAGGAACCAAAAAACGGAGGTAGGAACCAAAAAAACGGGCCCCCGTTTCCGGGGGGACCCATTTAATCGCGACACCGGGGGTAGGAACCAAAAAACGGGGGTAGGAACCAAAAAAACTGGCCCCCGTTTCCGGGGGACCCATTTAAGCGCGACACCGGGGGTAGGAACCAAAAAACTGGGGTAGGAACCAGAAAAACGGGCCCCCGTTTCCGGGGGGACCCATTTAAGCGCGACACCGGGGGTAGGAACCAAGAAACGGGGGTAGGAACCAAAAAAAGGGCCCCCGTTTCCGGGGGGACCCATTTAAGCGCGACACCAGGGGTAGGAACCAAAAAACGGGGGTAGGAACCAAAAAAACGGTCCCCCGTTTCCGGGGGGACCCATTTAAGCGCGACACCGGGGGTAGGAACCAAAAAACGGGGGTAGGAACCAAAAAAACGGGCCCCCGTTTCCGGGGGGACCCATTTAAGCGCGACAACGGGGGTAGGAATAAAAAACGGGGGTAGAAACCAAAAAAACGGTCCCCCGTTTCCGGGGGGACCCATTTAAGCGCGACACCGGGGGGTAGGAACCAAAAAACGGGGGTAGGTACCAAAAAAACGGGCCCCCGTTTCCGGGGGGACACATTTAAGCGCGACACCGGGGGTAGGAACCAAAAAACGGGGGTAGGAACCAAAAAAACGGGCCCCCGTTTCCGGGGGGACCCATTTAAGCGCGACACCGGAGGTAGGAACCAAAAAACGGGGGTAGGAACCAAAAAAACGGGCCCCCGTTTCCGGGGGGACCCATTTAAGCGCGACACCGGGGGTAGGAACCAAAAAACGGGGGTAGGAACCAAAAAAACGGGCCCCCGTTTCCGGGGGGACCCATTTAAGCGCGACACCGGGGGTAGGAACCAAAAAACGGGGGTAGGAACCAAAAAAACGGGCCCCCGTTTCCGGGGGGACCCATTTAAGCGCGACAACGGGGGTAGAAACCAAAAAACGGGGGTAGAAACCAAAAAAACGGGCCCCCGTTTCCGGGGGGGAC
This sequence comes from Alligator mississippiensis, assembly GCF_030867095.1. Classification (NCBI taxonomy): domain Eukaryota; kingdom Metazoa; phylum Chordata; order Crocodylia; family Alligatoridae; genus Alligator; species Alligator mississippiensis. Next base: position 40,841 of record NW_026775370.1, on the reverse strand, counting down.
CCATTTAAGCGCGACACCGGGGGGTAGGAACCAAAAAACGGGGGTAGGTACCAAAAAAACGGGCCCCCGTTTCCGGGGGGACCCATTTAAGCGCGACACCGGGGGTAGGAACCAAAAAACGGGGGTAGGAACCAAAAAAACGGGCCCCCGTTTCCGGGGGGACCCGTTTAAGCGCGACACCGGGGGTAGGAACCAAAAAACGGGGGTAGGAACCAAAAAAACAGGCCCCCGTTTCCGGGGGGACCCATTTAAGCACGACACCGGGGGTAGGAACCAAAAAACGGAGGTAGGAACCAAAAATACGGGCCCCCGTTTCCGGGGGGACCCATTTAAGCGCGACACCAGGGGTAGGAACCAAAAAACGGGGGTAGGAACCAAAAAAAAGGGCCCCCGTTTCCGGGGGGACCCATTTAAGCGCGACACCGGGGGTAGGAACCAAAAAACGGGGGTAGGAACCAAAAAAACGGGCCCCCGTTTCCGGGGGGACCCATTTAAGCGCGACACCAGGGGTAGGAACCAAAAAACGGGGGTAGGAACCAAAAAAAAGGGCCCCCGTTTCCGGGGGGACCCATTTAAGCGCGACACCGGGGGTAGGAACCAAAAAACGGGGGTAGGAACCAAAAAAAACGGGCCCCCGTTTTCGGGGGACCCATTTAAGCGTGACACCGGGGGTAGGAACCAAAAAACGGACGTAGGAACCAAAAAAACGGGCCCCCGTTTCCGGGGGACCCATTTAAGCGTGACACCGGGGGTAGGAACCAAAAAACGGAGGTAGGAACCAAAAAAACGGGCCCCCGTTTCCGGGGGGACCCATTTAATCGCGACACCGGGGGTAGGAACCAAAAAACGGGGGTAGGAACCAAAAAAACTGGCCCCCGTTTCCGGGGGACCCATTTAAGCGCGACACCGGGGGTAGGAACCAAAAAACTGGGGTAGGAACCAGAAAAACGGGCCCCCGTTTCCGGGGGGACCCATTTAAGCGCGACACCGGGGGTAGGAACCAAGAAACGGGGGTAGGAACCAAAAAAAGGGCCCCCGTTTCCGGGGGGACCCATTTAAGCGCGACACCAGGGGTAGGAACCAAAAAACGGGGGTAGGAACCAAAAAAACGGTCCCCCGTTTCCGGGGGGACCCATTTAAGCGCGACACCGGGGGTAGGAACCAAAAAACGGGGGTAGGAACCAAAAAAACGGGCCCCCGTTTCCGGGGGACCCATTTAAGCGCGACAACGGGGGTAGGAATAAAAAACGGGGGTAGAAACCAAAAAAACGGTCCCCCGTTTCCGGGGGGACCCATTTAAGCGCGACACCGGGGGGTAGGAACCAAAAAACGGGGGTAGGTACCAAAAAAACGGGCCCCCGTTTCCGGGGGGACACATTTAAGCGCGACACCGGGGGTAGGAACCAAAAAACGGGGGTAGGAACCAAAAAAACGGGCCCCCGTTTCCGGGGGGACCCATTTAAGCGCGACACCGGAGGTAGGAACCAAAAAACGGGGGTAGGAACCAAAAAAACGGGCCCCCGTTTCCGGGGGGACCCATTTAAGCGCGACACCGGGGGTAGGAACCAAAAAACGGGGGTAGGAACCAAAAAAACGGGCCCCCGTTTCCGGGGGGACCCATTTAAGCGCGACACCGGGGGTAGGAACCAAAAAACGGGGGTAGGAACCAAAAAAACGGGCCCCCGTTTCGGGGGGACCCATTTAAGCGCGACAACGGGGGTAGAAACCAAAAAACGGGGGTAGAAACCAAAAAAACGGGCCCCCGTTTCCGGGGGGACCCATTTAAGCGCGACACCGGGGGGTAGGAACCAAAAAACGGGGGTAGGTACCAAAAAAAACGGGCCCCCGTTTCCGGGGGGACCCATTTAAGCGCGACACCGGGGGTAGGAACCAAAAAACGGGGGTAGGAACCAAAAAAACGGGCCCCCGTTTCCGGGGGGACCCGTTTAAGCGCGACACCGGGGGTAGGAACCAAAAAACGGGGGTAGGAACCAAAAAACAGGCCCCCGTTTCCGGGGGGACCCATTTAAGCACGACACCGGGGGTAGGAACCAAAAAACGGAGGTAGGAACCAAAAATACGGGCCCCCGTTTCCGGGGGGACCCATTTAAGCGCGACACCAGGGGTAGGAACCAAAAAACGGGGGTAGGAACCAAAAAAAAGGGCCCCCGTTTCCGGGGGGACCCATTTAAGCGCGACACCGGGGGTAGGAACCAAAAAACGGGGGTAGGAACCAAAAAAACGGGCCCCCGTTTCCGGGGGGACCCATTTAAGCGCGACACCAGGGGTAGGAACCAAAAAACGGGGGTAGGAACCAAAAAAAAGGGCCCCCGTTTCCGGGGGGACCCATTTAAGCGCGACACCGGGGGTAGGAACCAAAAAACGGGGGTAGGAACCAAAAAAACGGGCCCCCGTTTTCGGGGGACCCATTTAAGCGTGACACCGGGGGTAGGAACCAAAAAACGGACGTAGGAACAAAAAAAACGGGCCCCCGTTTCCGGGGGACCCATTTAAGCGTGACAGCGGGGGTAGGAACCAAAAAACGGAGGTAGGAACCAAAAAAACGGGCCCCCGTTTCCGGGGGGACCCATTTAGGCGCAACACCGGGGGTAGGAACCAAAAAACGGGGGTAGGAACCAAAAAAACGGGCCCCCGTTTCCGGGGGACCCATTTAAGCGCGACACCGGTGGTAGGAACCAAAAAAACGGGGGTAGGAACCAGAAAAACGGGCCCCCGTTTCCGGGGGGACCCATTTAAGCGCGACACCGGGGGTAGGAACCAAAAAACGGGGGTAGGAACCAAAAAAAGGGCCCCTGTTTCCGGGGGGACCCATTTAAGCGCGACACCGGGGGTAGGAACCAAAAAACGGGGCTAGGAACCAAAAAAACGGGCCCCCGTTTCCAGGGGACCCATTTAAGCGTGACACCGGGGGTAGGAACAAAAATACGGAGGTAGGAACCAAAAAAACGGGCCCCCGTTTCCGGGGGACCCATTTAAGCGTGACACCGGGGGTAGGAACCAAAAAACGGAGGTAGGAACCAAAAAAACGGGCCCCCGTTTCCGGGGGGACCCATTTAATCGCGACACCGGGGGTAGGAACCAAAAAACGGGGGTAGGAACCAAAAAAACTGGCCCCCGTTTCCGGGGGACCCATTTAAGCGCGACACCGGGGGTAGGAACCAAAAAACTGGGGTAGGAACCAGAAAAACGGGCCCCCGTTTCCGGGGGGACCCATTTAAGCGCGACACCGGGGGTAGGAACCAAAAAACGGGGGTAGGAACCAAAAAAACGGGCCCCCGTTTTCGGGGGACCCATTTAAGCGTGACACCGGGGGTAGGAACCAAAAAACGGACGTAGGAACAAAAAAAACGGGCCCCCGTTTCCGGGGGACCCATTTAAGCGTGACAGCGGGGGTAGGAACCAAAAAACGGAGGTAGGAACCAAAAAAACGGGCCCCCGTTTCCGGGGGGACCCATTTAGGCGCAACACCGGGGGTAGGAACCAAAAAACGGGGGTAGGAACCAAAAAAACGGGCCCCCGTTTCCGGGGGACCCATTTAAGCGCGACACCGGTGGTAGGAACCAAAAAAACGGGGGTAGGAACCAGAAAAACGGGCCCCCGTTTCCGGGGGGACCCATTTAAGCGCGACACCGGGGGTAGGAACCAAAAAACGGGGGTAGGAACCAAAAAAAAGGGCCCCTGTTTCCGGGGGGACCCATTTAAGCGCGACACCGGGGGGTAGGAACCAAAAAACGGGGGTAGGTACCAAAAAAACGGGCCCCCGTTTCCGGGGGGACCCATTTAAGCGCGACTCCGGGGGTAGGAACCAAAAAACGGGGGTAGGAACCAAAAAAACGGGCCCCCGTTTCCGGGGGGACCCATTTAAGCGCGACACCGGAGGTAGGAACCAAAAAACGGGGGTAGGAACCAAAAAAACGGGCTTCCGTTTCCGGGGGGACCCATTTAAGCGTGACACCGGGGGTAGGAACCAAAAAACGGGGGTAGGAACCAAAAAAAAGGGCCCCCATTTCCGGGGGGACCCATTTAAGCGCGACACCGGGGGTAGGAACCAAAAAACGGGGCTAGGAACCAAAAAAACGGGCCCCCGTTTCCAGGGGACCCATTTAAGCGTGACACCGGGGGTAGGAACAAAAATACGGAGGTAGGAACCAAAAAAACGGGCCCCCGTTTCCGGGGGGACCCATTTAAGCGCGACACCGGGGGTAGGAACCAAAAAACGGGGGTAGGAACCAAAAAAAGGGCCCCCGTTTCCGGGGGGACCCATTTAAGCGCGACACCGGGGGTAGGAACCAAAAAACGGGGGTAGGAACCAAAAAAACGGGCCCCCGTTTTCGGGGGACCCATTTAAGCGTGACACCGGGGGTAGGAACCAAAAAACGGAGGTAGGAACCAAAAAAACGGGCCCGCGTTTCCGGGGGACCCATTTAAGCGTGACAGCGGGGGTAGGAACCAAAAAACGGAGGTAGGAACCAAAAAAACGGGCCCCCGTTTCCGGGGGGACCCATTTAGGCGCAACACCTGGGGTAGGAACCAAAAAACGGGGGTAGGAACCAAAAAAACGGGCCCCCGTTTCCGGGGGACCCATTTAAGCGCGACACCGGTGGTAGGAACCAAAAAAACGGGGGTAGGAACCAGAAAAACGGGCCCCCGTTTCCGGGGGGACCCATTTAAGCGCGGCACCGGGGGTAGGAACCAAAAAACGGGGGTAGGAACCAAAAAAAGGGCCCCTGTTTCCGGGGGGACCCATTTAAGCGCGACACCGGGGGTAGGAACCAAAAAACGGGGGTAGGAACCAAAAAAACGGGCCCCCGTTTCCGGGGGGACCCATTTAAGCGCGACACTGGGGGTAGGAACCAAAAAACGGGGGTAGGAACCAAAAAAACTGGCCCCCGTTTCCGGGGGACCCATTTAAGCGCGACACCGGGGGTAGGAACCAAAAAACGGGGGTAGGAACCAGAAAAACGGGCCCCCGTTTCCGGGGGGACCCATTTAAGCGCGACACCGGGGGTAGGAACCAAGAAACGGGGGTAGGAACCAAAAAAAGGGCCCCCGTTTCCGGGGGGACCCATTTAAGCGCGACACCAGGGGTAGGAACCAAAAAACGGGGGTAGGAACCAAAAAAACGGGCCCCCGTTTCCGGGGGGACCCATTTAAGCGCGACACCGGGGGTAGGAACCAAAAAACGGGGGTAGGAACCAAAAATACGGGCCCCCGTTTCCGGGGGGACCCATTTAAGCGCGACACCAGGGGTAGGAACCAAAAAACGGGGGTAGGAACCAAAAAAAAGGGCCCCCGTTTCCGGGGGGACCCATTTAAGCGCGACACCGGGGGTAGGAACCAAAAAACGGGGGTAGGAACCAAAAAAACGGGCCCCCGTTTCCGGGGGACCCATTTAAGCGTGACACCGGGGGTAGGAACCAAAAAACGGAGGTAGGAACCAAAAAAACAGGCCCCCGTTTCCGGGGGGACCCATTTAAGCACGACACCGGGGGTAGGAACCAAAAAACGGAGGTAGGAACCAAAAATACGGGCCCCCGTTTCCGGGGGGACCCATTTAAGCGCGACACCGGGGGTAGGAACCAAAAAACGGGGGTAGGAACCAAAAAAAAGGGCCCCCGTTTCCGGGGGGACCCATTTAAGCGCGACACCGGGGGTAGGAACCAAAAAACGGGGGTAGGAACCAAAAAAACGGGCCCCCGTTTCCGGGGGGACCCATTTAAGCGCGACACCAGGGGTAGGAACCAAAAAACGGGGGTAGGAACCAAAAAAAAGGGCCCCCGTTTCCGGGGGGACCCATTTAAGCGCGACACCGGGGGTAGGAACCAAAAAACGGGGGTAGGAACCAAAAAAACGGGCCCCCGTTTTCGGGGGACCCATTTAAGCGTGACACCGGGGGTAGGAACCAAAAAACGGACGTAGGAACCAAAAAAACGGGCCCCCGTTTCCGGGGGACCCATTTAAGCGTGACAGCGGGGGTAGGAACCAAAAAACGGAGGTAGGAACCAAAAAAACGGGCCCCCGTTTCCGGGGGGACCCATTTAGGCGCAACACCGGGGGTAGGAACCAAAAAACGGGGGTAGGAACCAAAAAAACGGGCCCCCGTTTCCGGGGGACCCATTTAAGCGCGACACCGGTGGTAGGAACCAAAAAAACGGGGGTAGGAACCAGAAAAACGGGCCCCCGTTTCCGGGGGGACCCATTTAAGCGCGACACCGGGGGTAGGAACCAAAAAACGGGGGTAGGAACCAAAAAAAAGGGCCCCTGTTTCCGGGGGGACCCATTTAAGCGCGACACCGGGGGGTAGGAACCAAAAAACGGGGGTAGGTACCAAAAAAACGGGCCCCCGTTTCCGGGGGGACCCATTTAAGCGCGACTCCGGGGGTAGGAACCAAAAAACGGGGGTAGGAACCAAAAAAACGGGCCCCCGTTTCCGGGGGGACCCATTTAAGCGCGACACCGGAGGTAGGAACCAAAAAACGGGGGTAGGAACCAAAAAAACGGGCTTCCGTTTCCGGGGGGACCCATTTAAGCGTGACACCGGGGGTAGGAACCAAAAAACGGGGGTAGGAACCAAAAAAAAGGGCCCCCATTTCCGGGGGGACCCATTTAAGCGCGACACCGGGGGTAGGAACCAAAAAACGGGGCTAGGAACCAAAAAAACGGGCCCCCGTTTCCAGGGGACCCATTTAAGCGTGACACCGGGGGTAGGAACAAAAATACGGAGGTAGGAACCAAAAAAACGGGCCCCCGTTTCCGGGGGGACCCATTTAAGCGCGACACCGGGGGTAGGAACCAAAAAACGGGGGTAGGAACCAAAAAAAGGGCCCCCGTTTCCGGGGGGACCCATTTAAGCGCGACACCGGGGGTAGGAACCAAAAAACGGGGGTAGGAACCAAAAAAACGGGCCCCCGTTTTCGGGGGACCCATTTATGCGTGACACCGGGGGTAGGAACCAAAAAACGGAGGTAGGAACCAAAAAAACGGGCCCGCGTTTCCGGGGGACCCATTTAAGCGTGACAGCGGGGGTAGGAACCAAAAAACGGAGGTAGGAACCAAAAAAACGGGCCCCCGTTTCCGGGGGACCCATTTAGGCGCAACACCTGGGGTAGGAACCAAAAAACGGGGGTAGGAACCAAAAAAACGGGCCCCCGTTTCCGGGGGACCCATTTAAGCGCGACACCGGTGGTAGGAACCAAAAAAACGGGGGTAGGAACCAGAAAAACGGGCCCCCGTTTCCGGGGGGACCCATTTAAGCGCGGCACCGGGGGTAGGAACCAAAAAACGGGGGTAGGAACCAAAAAAAGGGCCCCTGTTTCCGGGGGGACCCATTTAAGCGCGACACCGGGGGTAGGAACCAAAAAACGGGGGTAGGAACCAAAAAAACGGGCCCCCGTTTCCGGGGGGACCCATTTAAGCGCGACACTGGGGGTAGGAACCAAAAAACGGGGGTGGGAACCAAAAAAACTGGCCCCCGTTTCCGGGGGACCCATTTAAGCGCGACACCGGGGGTAGGAACCAAAAAACGGGGGTAGGAACCAGAAAAACGGGCCCCCGTTTCCGGGGGGACCCATTTAAGCGCGACACCGGGGGTAGGAACCAAGAAACGGGGGTAGGAACCAAAAAAAGGGCCCCCGTTTCCGGGGGGACCCATTTAAGCGCGACACCAGGGGTAGGAACCAAAAAACGGGGGTAGGAACCAAAAAAACGGGCCCCCGTTTCCGGGGGGACCCATTTAAGCGCGACACCGGGGGTAGGAACCAAAAAACGGGGGTAGGAACCAAAAATACGGGCCCCCGTTTCCGGGGGGACCCATTTAAGCGCGACACCAGGGGTAGGAACCAAAAAACGGGGGTAGGAACCAAAAAAAAGGGCCCCCGTTTCCGGGGGACCCATTTAAGCGCGACACCGGGGGTAGGAACCAAAAAACGGGGGTAGGAACCAAAAAAACGGGCCCCCGTTTCCGGGGGACCCATTTAAGCGTGACACCGGGGGTAGGAACCAAAAAACGGAGGTAGGAAACAAAAAAACGGGCCCCCGTTTCCGGGGGACCCATTTAAGCGTGACACCGGGGGTAGGAACCAAAAAACGGAGGTAGGAACCAAAAAAACGGGCCCCCGTTTCCGGGGGGACCCGTTTAAGCGTGACACCGGGGGTAGGAACCAAAAAACGGGGGTAGGAACCAAAAAAACGGGCCCCCGTTTCCAGGGGGACCCATTTAAGCACGACACCGGAGGTAGGAACCAAAAAACGGAGGTAGGAACCAAAAATACGGGCCCCCGTTTCCGGGGGGACCCATTTAAGCGCGACACCAGGGGTAGGAACCAAAAAACGGGGGTAGGAACCAAAAAAAAGGGCCCCCGTTTCCGGGGGGACCCATTTAAGCGTGACACCGGGGGTAGGAACCAAAAAACGGGGGTAGGAACCAAAAAAACGGGCCCCCGTTTCCGGGGGGACCCATTTAAGCGCGACACCAGGGGTAGGAACCAAAAAACGGGGGTAGGAACCAAAAAAAAGGGCCCCCGTTTCCGGGGGGACCCATTTAAGCGCGACACCGGGGTAGGAACCAAAAAACGGGGGGTAGGAACCAAAAAAACGGGCCCCCGTTTTCGGGGGACCCATTTAAGCGTGACACCGGGGGTAGGAACCAAAAAACGGAGGTAGGAACCAAAAAAACGGGCCCCCGTTTCCGGGGGACCCATTTAAGCGTGACAGCGGGGGTAGGAACCAAAAAACGGAGGTAGGAACCAAAAAAACGGGCCCCCGTTTCCGGGGGACCCATTTAGGCGCGACACCGGGGGTAGGAACCAAAAAACGGGGGTAGGAACCAGAAAAACGGGCCCCCGTTTCCGGGGGACCCATTTAAGCGCGACACCGGGGGTAGGAACCAAGAAACGGGGGTAGGAACCAAAAAAAGGGCCCCGTTTCCGGGGGGACCCATTTAAGCGCGACACCAGGGGTAGGAACCAAAAAACGGGGGTAGGAACCAAAAAAACGGGCCCCCGTTTCCGGGGGAACCCATTTAAGCGCGACACCGGGGGTAGGAACCAAAAAACGGGGGTAGGAACCAAAAATACGGGCCCCCGTTTCCGGGGGGACCCATTTAAGCGCGACACCAGGGGTAGGAACCAAAAAACGGGGGTAGGAACCAAAAAAAAGGGCCCCCGTTTCCGGGGGGACCCATTTAAGCGCGACACGGGGGTAGGAACCAAAAAACGGGGGTAGGAACCAAAAAAACGGGCCCCCGTTTCCGGGGGACCCATTTAAGCGTGACACCGGGGGTAGGAACGAAAAAACGGAGGTAGGAAACAAAAAACGGGCCCCCGTTTCCGGGGGACCCATTTAAGCGTGACACCGGGGGTAGGAACCAAAAAACGGAGGTAGGAACCAAAAAAACGGGCCCCCGTTTCCGGGGGGACCCATTTAGGCGCAACACCGGGGGTAGGAACCAAAAACGGGGGTAGGAACCAGAAAACTGGCCCCGTTTCCGGGGGGGACCCATTTAAGCACGACACCGGGGGTAGGAACCAAAAAACAGGGGTAGGAACCAAAAAAAGGGCCCCCGTTTCCGGGGGGACCCATTTAAGCGCGACACCGGGGGCAGGAACCAAAAAACGGGGGTAGGAACCAAAAAAACGGGCCCCCCGTTTCCGGGGGGACCCATTTAAGCGCGACACCGGGGGTAGGAACCAAAAAACGGGGGTAGGAACCAAAAAAAACGGGCCCCCGTTTCCGGGGGGACCCATTTAGGCGCGACAACGGGGGTAGAAACCAAAAAACGGGGGTAGAAACCAAAAAAACGGGCCCCCGTTTCCGGGGGGACCCATTTAAGCGCGACACCGGGGAGTAGGAACCAAAAACGGGGGTAGGTACCAAAAAAACGGGCCCCCGTTTCCGGGGGGACCCATTTAAGCGCGACACCGGGGGTAGGAACCAAAAAACGGGGGTAGGAACCAAAAAAACGGGCCCCCGTTTCCGGGGGCACCCATTTAAGCGCGACACCGGAGGTAGGAACCAAAAACGGGGGTAGGAACCAAAAAAACGGGCTTCCGTTTCCGGGGGGACCCCATTTAAGCGTGACACCGGGGTAGGAACCAAAAAACGGGGGTAGGAACCAAAAAAAAGGGCCCCCATTTCCGGGGGGAACCATTTAAGCGCGACACCGGGGTAGGAACCAAAAAACCGGGCTAGGAACCAAAAAAACGGGCCCCCGTTTCCAGGGGACCCATTTAAGCGTGACACCGGGGGTAGGAACAAAAATACGGAGGTAGGAACCAAAAAAACGGGCCCCCGTTTCCGGGGGGACCCATTTAAGCGCGACACCGGGGGTAGGAACCAAAAAACGGGGGTAGGAACCAAAAAAAGGGCCCCCGTTTCCGGGGGGACCCATTTAAGCGCGACACCGGGGTAGGAACCAAAAAACGGGGGTAGGAACCAAAAAAACGGGGCCCCCGTTTCCGGGGGGACCCGTTTAAGCGCGACACCGGGGGTAGGAACCAAAAAACGGGGGTAGGAACCAAAAAAACGGGCCCCCGTTTCCAGGGGGACCCATTTAAGCACGACACCGGGGGTAGGAACAAAAAACGGAGGTAGGAACCAAAAATACGGGCCCCCGTTTCCGGGGGGACCCATTTAAGCGCGACACCAGGGGTAGGAACCAAAAAACGGGGGTAGGAACCAAAAAAAAGGGCCCCCGTTTCCGGGGGACCCATTTAAGCGCGACACCGGGGGTAGGAACCAAAAAACGGGGGTAGGAACCAAAAAAACGGGCCCCCGTTTCCGGGGGGACCCATTTAAGCGCGACACCAGGGGTAGGAACCAAAAAACGGGGGTAGGAACCAAAAAAAAGGGCCCCCGTTTCCGGGGGGACCCATTTAAGCGCGACACCGGGGGTAGGAACCAAAAAACGGGGGTAGGAACCAAAAAAACGGGCCCCCGTTTTCGGGGGACCCATTTAAGCGTGACACCGGGGGTAGGAACCAAAAAACGGAGGTAGGAACCAAAAAAACGGGCCCCCGTTTCCGGGGGACCCATTTAAGCGTGACAGCGGGGGTAGGAACCAAAAAACGGAGGTAAGAACCAAAAAAACGGGCCCCCGTTTCCGGGGGGACCCATTTAGGCGCAACACCGGGGGTAGGAACCAAAAACGGGGGTAGGAACCAAAAAAACGGGCCCCCGTTTCCGGGGGACCCATTTAAGCGCGACACCGGTGGTAGGAACCAAAAAAACGGGGGTAGGAACCAGAAAAACGGGCCCCCGTTTCCGGGGGGACCCATTTAAGCGCGACACCGGGGGTAGGAACCAAAAAACGGGGGTAGGAACCAAAAAAAGGGCCCAAGTTTCCGGGGGGACCCATTTAAGCGCGACACCGGGGGTAGGAACCAAAAAACGGGGGTAGGAACCAAAAAAACGGGCCCCCGTTTCCGGGGGGACCCATTTAAGCGCGACACCGGGGGTAGGAACCAAAAAACGGAGGTAGGAACCAAAAAAACGGGCCCCCGTTTCCGGGGGACCCATTTAAGCGTGACAGCGGGGGTAGGAACCAAAAAACGGAGGTAGGAACCAAAAAAACGGGCTTCCGTTTCCGGGGGGACCCATTTAAGCGTGACACCGGGGGTAGGAACCAAAAAACGGGGGTAGGAACCAAAAAAAAGGGCCCCCATTTCCGGGGGGACCCATTTAAGCGCGTCACCGGGGGTAGGAACCAAAAAACGGGGCTAGGAACCAAAAAAACGGGCCCCCGTTTCCAGGGGTCCCATTTAAGCGTGACACCGGGGGTAGGAACAAAAATACGGAGGTAGGAACCAAAAAAACGGGCCCCCGTTTCCGGGGGGACCCATTTAAGCGCGACACCGGGGGTAGGAACCAAAAAACGGGGGTAGGAACCAAAAAAAGGGCCCCCGTTTCCGGGGGGACCCATTTAAGCGCGACACCGGGGGTAGGAACCAAAAAACGGGGGTAGGAACCAAAAAAACGGGCCCCCGTTTTCGGGGGACCCATTTAAGCGTGACACCGGGGGTAGGAACCAAAAAACGGAGGTAGGAACCAAAAAAACGGGCCCCCGTTTCCGGGGGACCCATTTAAGCGTGACAGCGGGGGTAGGAACCAAAAAACGGAGGTAGGAACCAAAAAAACGGGCCCCCATTTCCGGGGGGACCCATTTAGGCGCAACACCGGGGGTAGGAACCAAAAAACGGGGGTAGGAACCAAAAAAACGGGCCCCCGTTTCCGGGGGACCCATTTAAGCGCGACACCGGTGGTAGGAACCAAAAAAACGGGGGTAGGAACCAGAAAAACGGGCCCCCGTTTCCGGGGGGACCCATTTAAGCGTGACACCGGGGGTAGGAACCAAGAAACGGGGGTAGGAACCAAAAAAAGGGCCCCTGTTTCCGGGGGGACCCATTTAAGCGCGACACCGGGGGTAGGAACCAAAAAACGGGGGTAGGAACCAAAAAAACGGGCCCCCGTTTCGGGGGGACCCATTTAAGCGCGACACTGGGGGTAGGAACCAAAAAACGGGGGTAGGAACCAAAAAACTGGCCCCCGTTTCCGGGGGACCCATTTAAGCGCGACACCGGGGGTAGGAACCAAAAAACGGGGGTAGGAACCAGAAAAACGGGCCCCTGTTTCCGGGGGGACCCATTTAAGCGCGACACCGGGGGTAGGAACCAAGAAACGGGGGTAGGAACCAAAAAAAGGGCCCCCGTTTCCGGGGGGGACCCATTTAAGCGCGACACCGGGGGTAGGAACCAAAAAACGGGGGTAGGAACCAAAAAAACGGGCCCCCGTTTTCGGGGACCCATTTAAGCGTGACACCGGGGGTAGGAACCAAAAAACGGAGGTAGGAACCAAAAAAACGGGCCCCCGTTTCCGGGGGACCCATTTAAGCGTGACAGCGGGGGTAGGAACCAAAAAACGGAGGTAGGAACCAAAAAAACGGGCCCCCGTTTCCGGGGGACCCATTTAGGCGCGACACCGGGGGTAGGAACCAAAAAACGGGGGTAGGAACCAGAAAAACGGGCCCCCGTTTCCGGGGGGACCCATTTAAGCGCGACACCGGGGGTAGGAACCAAGAAACGGGGGTAGGAACCAAAAAAAGGGCCCCCGTTTCCGGGGGGACCCATTTAAGCGCGACACCAGGGGTAGGAACCAAAAAACGGGGGTAGGAACCAAAAAAAACGGGCCCCCGTTTCCGGGGGAACCCATTTAAGCGCGACACCGGGGGTAGGAACCAAAAAACGGGGGTAGGAACCAAAAATACGGGCCCCCGTTTCCGGGGGGACCCATTTAAGCGCGACACCAGGGGTAGGAACCAAAAAACGGGGGTAGGAACCAAAAAAAAAGGGCCCCCGTTTCCGGGGGGACCCATTTAAGCGCGACACCGGGGGTAGGAACCAAAAAACGGGGGTAGGAACCAAAAAAACGGGCCCCCGTTTCCGGGGGACCCATTTAAGCGTGACACCGGGGGTAGGAACCAAAAACGGAGGTAGGAACCAAAAAAACGGGCCCCCGTTTCCGGGGGGACCCATTTAGGCGCAACACCGGGGGTAGGAACCAAAAACGGGGGTAGGAACCAGAAAAACTGGCCCCCGTTTCCGGGGGACCCATTTAAGCACGACACCGGGGGTAGGAACCAAAAAACAGGGGTAGGAACCAAAAAAAGGGCCCCCGTTTCCGGGGGGACCCATTTAAGCGCGACACCGGGGGCAGGAACCAAAAAACGGGGGTAGGAACCAAAAAAACGGGCCCCCGTTTCCGGGGGGACCCATTTAAGCGCGACACCGGGGGTAGGAACCAAAAAACGGGGGTAGGAACCAAAAAAACGGGCCCCCGTTTCCGGGGGGACCCATTTAGGCGCGACAACGGGGGTAGAAACCAAAAAACGGGGGTAGAAACCAAAAAAACGGGCCCCCGTTTCCGGGGGGACCCATTTAAGCGCGACACCGGGGAGTAGGAACCAAAAAACGGGGGTAGGTACCAAAAAAACGGGCCCCCGTTTCCGGGGGGACCCATTTAAGCGCGACACCGGGGGTAGGAACCAAAAAACGGGGGTAGGAACCAAAAAAACGGGCCCCCGTTTCCGGGGGCACCCATTTAAGCGCGACACCGGAGGTAGGAACCAAAAAACGGGGGTAGGAACCAAAAAAACGGGCTTCCGTTTCCGGGGGGACCCATTTAAGCGTGACACCGGGGTAGGAACCAAAAAACGGGGGTAGGAACCAAAAAAAAGGGCCCCCATTTCCGGGGGGAACCATTTAAGCGCGACACCGGGGGTAGGAACCAAAAAACCGGGCTAGGAACCAAAAAAAACGGGCCCCCGTTTCCAGGGGACCCATTTAAGCGTGACACCGGGGGTAGGAACAAAAATACGGAGGTAGGAACCAAAAAAACGGGCCCCCGTTTCCGGGGGGACCCATTTAAGCGCGACACCGGGGGTAGGAACCAAAAAACGGGGGTAGGAACCAAAAAAAGGGCCCCCGTTTCCGGGGGGACCCATTTAAGCGCGACACCGGGGGTAGGAACCAAAAAACGGGGGTAGGAACCAAAAAAACGGGCCCCCGTTTCCGGGGGGACCCGTTTAAGCGCGACACCGGGGGTAGGAACCAAAAAACGGGGGTAGGAACCAAAAAAACGGGCCCCCGTTTCCAGGGGGACCCATTTAAGCACGACACCGGGGGTAGGAACAAAAAACGGAGGTAGGAACCAAAAATACGGGCCCCCGTTTCCGGGGGGACCCATTTAAGCGCGACACCAGGGGTAGGAACCAAAAAACGGGGGTAGGAACCAAAAAAAAGGGCCCCCGTTTCCGGGGGGACCCATTTAAGCGCGACACCGGGGGTAGGAACCAAAAAACGGGGGTAGGAACCAAAAAAACGGGCCCCCGTTTCCGGGGGGACCCATTTAAGCGCGACACCAGGGGTAGGAACCAAAAAACGGGGGTAGGAACCAAAAAAAAGGGCCCCCGTTTCCGGGGGGACCCATTTAAGCGCGACACCGGGGGTAGGAACCAAAAAACGGGGGTAGGAACCAAAAAAACGGGCCCCCGTTTTCGGGGGACCCATTTAAGCGTGACACCGGGGGTAGGAACCAAAAAACGGAGGTAGGAACCAAAAAAACGGGCCCCCGTTTCCGGGGGACCCATTTAAGCGTGACAGCGGGGGTAGGAACCAAAAAACGGAGGTAAGAACCAAAAAAACGGGCCCCCGTTTCCGGGGGGACCCATTTAGGCGCAACACCGGGGGTAGGAACCAAAAAACGGGGGTAGGAACCAAAAAAACGGGCCCCCGTTTCCGGGGGACCCATTTAAGCGCGACACCGGTGGTAGGAACCAAAAAAACGGGGGTAGGAACCAGAAAAACGGGCCCCCGTTTCCGGGGGGACCCATTTAAGCGCGACACCGGGGGTAGGAACCAAAAAACGGGGGTAGGAACCAAAAAAAGGGCCCAAGTTTCCGGGGGGACCCATTTAAGCGCGACACCGGGGGTAGGAACCAAAAAACGGGGGTAGGAACCAAAAAAACGGGCCCCCGTTTCCGGGGGACCCATTTAAGCGCGACACCGGGGGTAGGAACCAAAAAACGGAGGTAGGAACCAAAAAAACGGGCCCCCGTTTCCGGGGGACCCATTTAAGCGTGACAGCGGGGGTAGGAACCAAAAAACGGAGGTAGGAACCAAAAAAACGGGCTTCCGTTTCCGGGGGGACCCATTTAAGCGTGACACCGGGGGTAGGAACCAAAAAACGGGGGTAGGAACCAAAAAAAAGGGCCCCCATTTCCGGGGGGACCCATTTAAGCGCGTCACCGGGGGTAGGAACCAAAAAACGGGGCTAGGAACCAAAAAAAACGGGCCCCCGTTTCCAGGGGACCCATTTAAGCGTGACACCGGGGGTAGGAACAAAAATACGGAGGTAGGAACCAAAAAAACGGGCCCCCGTTTCCGGGGGGACCCATTTAAGCGCGACACCGGGGGTAGGAACCAAAAAACGGGGGTAGGAACCAAAAAAAGGGCCCCCGTTTCCGGGGGGACCCATTTAAGCGCGACACCGGGGGTAGGAACCAAAAAACGGGGGTAGGAACCAAAAAAACGGGCCCCCGTTTTCGGGGGACCCATTTAAGCGTGACACCGGGGGTAGGAACCAAAAAACGGAGGTAGGAACCAAAAAAACGGGCCCCCGTTTCCGGGGGACCCATTTAAGCGTGACAGCGGGGGTAGGAACCAAAAAACGGAGGTAGGAACCAAAAAAACGGGCCCCCATTTCCGGGGGGACCCATTTAGGCGCAACACCGGGGGTAGGAACCAAAAAACGGGGGTAGGAACCAAAAAAACGGGCCCCCGTTTCCGGGGGACCCATTTAAGCGCGACACCGGTGGTAGGAACCAAAAAAACGGGGGTAGGAACCAGAAAAACGGGCCCCCGTTTCCGGGGGGACCCATTTAAGCGTGACACCGGGGGTAGGAACCAAGAAACGGGGGTAGGAACCAAAAAAAGGGCCCCTGTTTCCGGGGGGACCCATTTAAGCGCGACACCGGGGGTAGGAACCAAAAAACGGGGGTAGGAACCAAAAAAACGGGCCCCCGTTTCCGGGGGGACCCATTTAAGCGCGACACTGGGGGTAGGAACCAAAAAACGGGGGTAGGAACCAAAAAAACTGGCCCCCGTTTCCGGGGGACCCATTTAAGCGCGACACCGGGGGTAGGAACCAAAAAACGGGGGTAGGAACCAGAAAAACGGGCCCCTGTTTCCGGGGGGACCCATTTAAGCGCGACACCGGGGGTAGGAACCAAGAAACGGGGGTAGGAACCAAAAAAAGGGCCCCCGTTTCCGGGGGGACCCATTTAAGCGCGACACCGGGGGTAGGAACCAAAAAACGGGGGTAGGAACCAAAAATACGGGCCCCCGTTTCCGGGGGGACCCATTTAAGCGCGACACCAGGGGTAGGAACCAAAAAACGGGGGTAGGAACCAAAAAAAAGGGCCCCCGTTTCCGGGGGGACCCATTTAAGCGCGACACCGGGGGTAGGAACCAAAAAACGGGGGTAGGAACCAAAAAAACGGGCCCCCGTTTCCGGTTGACCCATTTAAGCGCGACACCGGTGGTAGGAACCAAAAAAACGGGGGTAGGAACCAGAAAAACGGGCCCCCGTTTCCGGGGGGACCCATTTAAGCGCGACACCGGGGGTAGGAACCAAAAAACGGGGGTAGGAACCAAAAAAAGGGCCCCTGTTTCCGGGGGGACCCATTTAAGCGCGACACCGGGGGGTAGGAACCAAAAAACGGGGGTAGGTACCAAAAAAACGGGCCCCCGTTTCCGGGGGGACCCATTTAAGCGCGACACCGGGGGTAGGAACCAAAAAACGGGGGTAGGAACCAAATAAACGGGCCCCCGTTTCCGGGGGGACCCATTTAAGCGCGACACCGGGGGGTAGGAACCAAAAAACGGGGGTAGGAACCAAAAAAACGGGCTTCCGTTTCCGGGGGGACCCATTTAAGCGTGACACCGGGGGTAGGAACCAAAAAACGGGGGTAGGAACCAAAAAAAAGGGCCCCCATTTCCGGGGGGACCCATTTAAGCGCGTCACCGGGGGTAGGAACCAAAAAACGGGGCTAGGAACCAAAAAAACGGGCCCCCGTTTCCAGGGGACCCATTTAAGCGTGACACCGGGGGTAGGAACAAAAATACGGAGGTAGGAACCAAAAAAACGGGCCCCCGTTTCCGGGGGGACCCGTTTAAGCGCGACACCGGGGGTAGGAACCAAAAAACGGGGGTAGGAACCAAAAAAAGGGCCCCCGTTTCCGGGGGGACCCATTTAAGCGCGACACCGGGGGTAGGAACCAAAAAACGGGGGTAGGAACCAAAAAAACGGGCCCCCGTTTCCGGGGGGACCCGTTTAAGCGCGACACCGGGGGTAGGAACCAAAAAACGGGGGTAGGAACCAAAAAAACGGGCCCCCGTTTCCAGGGGGACCCATTTAAGCACGACACCGGGGGTAGGAACCAAAAAACGGAGGTAGGAACCAAAAATACGGGCCCCCGTTTCCGGGGGGACCCATTTAAGCGCGACACCAGGGGTAGGAACCAAAAAACGGGGGTAGGAACCAAAAAAAAGGGCCCCCGTTTCCGGGGGGACCCATTTAAGCGCGACACCGGGGGTAGGAACCAAAAAACGGGGGTAGGAACCAAAAAAAACGGGCCCCCGTTTCCGGGGGGACCCATTTAAGCGCGACACCAGGGGTAGGAACCAAAAAACGGTGGTAGGAACCAAAAAAAAGGGCCCCCGTTTCCGGGGGGACCCATTTAAGCGCGACACCGGGGGTAGGAACCAAAAAACGGGGGTAGGAACCAAAAAAACGGGCCCCCGTTTTCGGGGGACCCATTTAAGCGTGACACCGGGGGTAGGAACCAAAAAACGGAGGTAGGAACCAAAAAAACGGGCCCCCGTTTCCGGGGGACCCATTTAAGCGTGACAGCGGGGGTAGGAACCAAAAAACGGGGGTAGGAACCAAAAAAAGGGCCCCCGTTTCCGGGGGGACCCATTTAAGCGCGACACCGGGGGTAGGAACCAAAAAACGGGGGTAGGAACCAAAAAAACGGGCCCCCGTTTCCGGGGGGACCCGTTTAAGCGCGACACCGGGGGTAGGAACCAAAAAACGGGGGTAGGAACCAAAAAAACGGGCCCCCGTTTCCAGGGGGACCCATTTAAGCACGACACCGGGGGTAGGAACAAAAAACGGAGGTAGGAACCAAAAATACGGGCCCCCGTTTCCGGGGGGACCCATTTAAGCGCGACACCAGGGGTAGGAACCAAAAAACGGGGGTAGGAACCAAAAAAAAGGGCCCCCGTTTCCGGGGGGACCCATTTAAGCGCGACACCGGGGGTAGGAACCAAAAAACGGGGGTAGGAACCAAAAAAACGGGCCCCCGTTTCCGGGGGGACCCATTTAAGCGCGACACCAGGGGTAGGAACCAAAAAACGGGGGTAGGAACCAAAAAAAAGGGCCCCCGTTTCCGGGGGGACCCATTTAAGCGCGACACCGGGGGTAGGAACCAAAAAACGGGGGTAGGTACCAAAAAAACGGGCCCCCGTTTTCGGGGGACCCATTTAAGCGTGACACCGGGGGTAGGAACCAAAAAACGGAGGTAGGAACCAAAAAAACGGGCCCCCGTTTCCGGGGGACCCATTTAAGCGTGACAGCGGGGGTAGGAACCAAAAAACGGAGGTAGGAACCAAAAAAACGGGCCCCCGTTTCCGGGGGGACCCATTTAGGCGCAACACCGGGGGTAGGAACCAAAAAACGGGGGTAGGAACCAAAAAAACGGGCCCCCGTTTCCGGGGGACCCATTTAAGCGCGACACCGGTGGTAGGAACCAAAAAAACGGGGGTAGGAACCAGAAAAACGGGCCCCCGTTTCCGGGGGGACC
This sequence comes from Alligator mississippiensis, assembly GCF_030867095.1. Taxonomy (NCBI): domain Eukaryota; kingdom Metazoa; phylum Chordata; order Crocodylia; family Alligatoridae; genus Alligator; species Alligator mississippiensis. Next base: position 21,406 of record NW_026775370.1, on the reverse strand, counting down.
CATTTAAGCGCGACACCGGGGGTAGGAACCAAAAAACGGGGGTAGGAACCAAAAAAAGGGCCCAAGTTTCCGGGGGGACCCATTTAAGCGCGACACCGGGGGTAGGAACCAAAAAACGGGGGTAGGAACCAAAAAAACGGGCCCCCGTTTCCGGGGGACCCATTTAAGCGCGACACCGGGGGTAGGAACCAAAAAACGGAGGTAGGAACCAAAAAAACGGGCCCCCGTTTCCGGGGGACCCATTTAAGCGTGACAGCGGGGGTAGGAACCAAAAAACGGAGGTAGGAACCAAAAAAACGGGCCCCCGTTTCCGGGGGGACCCATTTAGGCGCAACACCGGGGGTAGGAACCAAAAAACGGGGGTAGGAACCAAAAAAAACGGGCCCCCCTTTCCGGGGGACCCATTTAAGCGCGACACCGGTGGTAGGAACCAAAAAAACGGGGGTAGGAACCAGAAAAACGGGCCCCCGTTTCCGGGGGGACCCATTTATGCGCGACACCGGGGGTAGGAACCAAAAAACGGGGGTAGGAACCAAAAAAAGGGCCCCTGTTTCCGGGGGGACCCATTTAAGCGCGACACCGGGGGGGTAGGAACCAAAAAACGGGGGTAGGTACCAAAAAAACGGGCCCCCGTTTCCGGGGGGACCCATTTAAGCGCGACACCGGGGGTAGGAACCAAAAAACGGGGGTAGGAACCAAAAAAACGGGCCCCCGTTTCCGGGGGGACCCATTTAAGCGCGACACCGGAGGTAGGAACCAAAAAACGGGGGTAGGAACCAAAAAAACGGGCTTCCGTTTCCGGGGGGACCCATTTAAGCGTGACACCGGGGGTAGGAACCAAAAAACGGTTGTAGGAACCAAAAAAAAGGGCCCCCATTTCCGGGGGGACCCATTTAAGCCCGTCACCGGGGGTAGGAACCAAAAAACGGGGCTAGGAACCAAAAAAACGGGCCCCCGTTTCCAGGGGACCCATTTAAGCGTGACACCGGGGGTAGGAACAAAAATACGGAGGTAGGAACCAAAAAAACGGGCCCCCGTTTCCGGGGGGACCCATTTAAGCGCGACACCGGGGGTAGGAACCAAAAAACGGGGGTAGGAACCAAAAAAAGGGCCCCCGTTTCCGGGGGGACCCATTTAAGCGCGACACCGGGGGTAGGAACCAAAAAACGGGGGTAGGAACCAAAAAAACGGGCCCCCGTTTTCGGGGGACCCATTTAAGCGTGACACCGGGGGTAGGAACCAAAAAACGGAGGTAGGAACCAAAAAAACGGGCCCCCGTTTCCGGGGGACCCATTTAAGCGTGACAGCGGGGGTAGGAACCAAAAAACGGAGGTAGGAACCAAAAAAACGGGCCCCCGTTTCCGGGGGGACCCATTTAGGCGCAACACCGGGGGTAGGAACCAAAAAACGGGGGTAGGAACCAAAAAAACGGGCCCCCGTTTCCGGGGGGACCCATTTAAGCGCGACACCGGTGGTAGGAACCAAGAAACGGGGGTAGGAACCAAAAAAAGGGCCCCTGTTTCCGGGGGACCCATTTAAGCGCGACACCGGGGGTAGGAACCAAAAAACGGGGGTAGGAACCAAAAAAACGGGCCCCCGTTTCCGGGGGGACCCATTTAAGCGCGACACTGGGGGTAGGAACCAAAAAACGGGGGTAGGAACCAAAAAAACTGCCCCCCGTTTCCGGGGGACCCATTTAAGCGCGACACCGGGGGTAGGAACCAAAAAACGGGGGTAGGAACCAGAAAAACGGGCCCCTGTTTCCGGGGGGACCCATTTAAGCGCGACACCGGGGGTAGGAACCAAGAAACGGGGGTAGGAACCAAAAAAAGGGCCCCCGTTTCCGGGGGGACCCATTTAAGCGCGACACCAGGGGTAGGAACCAAAAAACGGGAGTAGGAACCAAAAAAACGGGCCCCCGTTTCCGGGGGGACCCATTTAAGCGCGACACCGGGGGTAGGAACCAAAAAACGGGGGTAGGAACCAAAAATACGGGCCCCCGTTTCCGGGGGGACCCATTTAAGCGCAACACCAGGGGTAGGAACCAAAAAACGGGGGTAGGAACCAAAAAAAAGGGCCCCCGTTTCCGGGGGGACAAATTTAAGCGCGACACCGGGGGTAGGAACCAAAAAACGGGGGTAGGAACCAAAAAAACGGGCCCCCGTTTCCGGGGGACCCATTTAAGCGCGACACCGGTGGTAGGAACCAAAAAAACGGGGGTAGGAACCAGAAAAACGGGCCCCCGTTTCCGGGGGGACCCATTTAAGCGCGACACCGGGGGTAGGAGCCAAAAAACGGGGGTAGGAACCAAAAAAAGGGCCCTGTTTCCGGGGGGACCCATTTAAGCGCGACACCGGGGGGTAGGAACCAAAAAACGGGGGTAGGTACCAAAAAAACGGGCCCCCGTTTCCGGGGGGACCCATTTAAGCGCGACACCGGGGGTAGGAACCAAAAAACGGGGGTAGGAACCAAAAAAACGGGCCCCCGTTTCCGGGGGGACCCATTTAAGCGCGACACCGGGGGGTAGGAACCAAAAAACGGGGGTAGGAACCAAAAAAACGGGCTTCCGTTTCCGGGGGGACCCATTTAAGCGTGACACCGGGGGTAGGAACCAAAAAACGGGGGTAGGAACCAAAAAAAAGGGCCCCCATTTCCGGGGGGACCCATTTAAGCGCGTCACCGGGGGTAGGAACCAAAAAACGGGGCTAGGAACCAAAAAAACGGGCCCCCGTTTCCAGGGGACCCATTTAAGCGTGACACCGGGGGTTGGAACAAAAATACGGAGGTAGGAACCAAAAAAACGGGCCCCCGTTTCCGGGGGGACCCATTTAAGCGCGACACCGGGGGTAGGAACCAAAAAACGGGGGTAGGAACCAAAAAAAGGGCCCCCGTTTCCGGGGGGACCCATTTAAGCGCGACACCGGGGGTAGGAACCAAAAAACGGGGGTAGGAACCAAAAAAACGGGCCCCCGTTTCCGGGGGGACCCGTTTAAGCGCGACACCGGGGGTAGGAACCAAAAAACGGGGGTAGGAACCAAAAAAACGGGCCCCCGTTTCCACGGGAACCCATTTAAGCACGACACCGGGGGTAGGAACCAAAAAACGGAGGTAGGAACCAAAAATACGGGCCCCCGTTTCCGGGGGGACCCATTTAAGCGCGGCACCAGGGGTAGGAACCAAAAAACGTGGGTAGGAACCAAAAAAAAGGGCCCCCGTTTCCGGGGGGACCCATTTAAGCGCGACACCGGGGGTAGGAACCAAAAAACGGGGGTAGGAACCAAAAAAACGGGCCCCCGTTTCCGGGGGGACCCATTTAAGCGCGACACCAGGGGTAGGAACCAAAAAACGGGGGTAGGAACCAAAAAAAAGGGCCCCCGTTTCCGGGGGGACCCATTTAAGCGCGAAACCGGGGGTAGGAACCAAAAAACGGGGGTAGGAACCAAAAAAACGGGCCCCCGTTTTCGGGGGACCCATTTAAGCGTGACACCGGGGGTAGGAACCAAAAAACGGAGGTAGGAACCAAAAAAACGGGCCCCCGTTTCCGGGGGACCCATTTAAGCGTGACAGCGGGGGTAGGAACCAAAAAACGGAGGTAGGAACCAAAAAAACGGGCCCCCGTTTCCGGGGGGACCTATTTAGGCGCAACACCGGGGGTAGGAACCAAAAAACGGGGGTAGGAACCAAAAAAACGGGCCCCCGTTTCCGGGGGACCCATTTAAGCGCGACACCGGTGGTAGGAACCAAAAAAACGGGGGTAGGAACCAGGAAAACGGGCCCCCGTTTCCGGGGGGACCCATTTAAGCGCGACACCGGGGGTAGGAACCAAAAAACGGGGGTAGGAACCAAAAAAAGGGCCCCTGTTTCCGGGGGGACCCATTTAAGCGCGACACCGGGGGTAGGAACCAAAAAACGGGGGTAGGAACCAAAAAAACGGGCCCCCGTTTCCGGGGGGACCCATTTAAGCGCGACACCGGGGGTAGGAACCAAAAAACGGGGGTAGGAACCAAAAAAACTGGCCCCCGTTTCCGGGGGACCCATTTAAGCGCGACACCGGGGGTAGGAACCAAAAAACGGGGGTAGGAACCAGAAAAACGGGCCCCCGTTTCCGGGGGGACCCATTTAAGCGCGACACCGGGGGTAGGAACCAAGAAACGGGGGTAGGAACCAAAAAAAGGGCCCCCGTTTCCGGGGGACCCATTTAAGCGCGACACCAGGGGTAGGAACCAAAAAACGGGGGTAGGAACCAAAAAAACGGGCCCCCGTTTCCGGGGGGACCCATTTAAGCGCGACACCGGGGGTAGGAACCAAAAAACGGGGGTAGGAACCAAAAATACGGGCCCCCGTTTCCGGGGGGACCCATTTAAAGCGCGACACCGGGGGTAGGAACCAAAAAACGGGGGTAGGAACCAAAAAAAAGGGCCCCCATTTCCGGGGTGACCCATTTAAGCGTGACACCGGGGGTAGGAACCAAAAAACGGGGGTAGGAACCAAAAAACGGGCCCCCGTTTCCGGGGGGACCCATTTAAGCGCGACACCAGGGGTAGGAACCAAAAAACGGGGGTAGGAACCAAAAAAAAGGGCCCCCGTTTCCGGGGGGACCCATTTAAGCGCGACACCGTGGGTAGGAACCAAAAAACGGGGGTAGGAACCAAAAAAACGGGCCCCCGTTTCCGGGGGACCCATTTAAGCGTGACACCGGGGGTAGGAACCAAAAAACGGAGGTAGGAACCAAAAAAAAGGGCCCCCGTTTCCGGGGGGACCCATTTAGGCGCAACACCGGGGGTAGGAACCAAAAAACGGGGGTAGGAACCAAAAAAACGGGCCCCCGTTTCCGGGGGACCCATTTAAGCGCGACACCGGTGGTAGGAACCAAAAAACGGGGGTAGGAACCAGAAAAACTGGCCCCCGTTTCCGGGGGGACCCATTTAAGCGCGACACCGGGGGTAGGAACCAAAAAACAGGGGTAGGAACCAAAAAAAGGGCCCCCGTTTCCGGGGGGACCCATTTAAGCGCGACACCGGGGGTAGGAACCAAAAAACGGGGTAGGAACCAAAAAAAGGGCCCCCGTTTCCGGGGGGACCCATTTAAGCGCGACACCGGGGGTAGGAACCAAAAAACGGGAGTAGGAACCAAAAAAACGGGCCCCCGTTTCCGGGGGGACCCGTTTAAGCGCGACACCGGGGGTAGGAACCAAAAAACGGGGGTAGGAACCAAAAAAACGGGCCCCCGTTTCCAGGGGGACCCATTTAAGCACGACACCGGGGGTAGGAACCAAAAAACGGAGGTAGGAACCAAAAATACGGGCCCCCGTTTCCGGGGGGACCCATTTAAGCGCGACACCAGGGGTAGGAACCACAAAACGGGGGTAGGAACCAAAAAAAAGGGCCCCCGTTTCCGGGGGGACCCATTTAAGCGCGACACCGGGGGTAGGAACCAAAAAACGGGGGTAGGAACCAAAAAAACGGGCCCCCGTTTCCGGGGGGACCCATTTAAGCGCGACACCAGGGGTAGGAACCAAAAAACGGGGGTAGGAACCAAAAAAAAGGGCCCCCGTTTCCGGGGGGACCCATTTAAGCGCGACACCGGGGGTAGGAACAAAAAACGGGGGTAGGAACCAAAAAAACGGGCCCCCGTTTTCGGGGGACCCATTTAAGCGTGACACCGGGGGTAGGAACCAAAAAACGGAGGTAGGAACCAAAAAAACGGGCCCCCGTTTCCGGGGGACCCATTTAAGCGTGACAGCGGGGGTAGGAACCAAAAAACGGAGGTAGGAACCAAAAAAACGGGCCCCCGTTTCCGGGGGGACCCATTTAGGCGCAACACCGGGGGTAGGAACCAAAAAACGGGGGTAGGAACCAAAAAAACGGGCCCCCGTTTCCGGGGGACCCATTTAAGCGCGACACCAGTGGTAGGAACCAAAAAAGCGGGGGTAGGAACCAGAAAAACGGGCCCCCGTTTCCGGGGGGACCCATTTAAGCGCGACACCGGGGGTAGGAACCAAGAAACGGTGGTAGGAACGAAAAAAAGGCCCCTGTTTCCGGGGGGACCCATTTAAGCGCGACACCGGGGGTAGGAACAAAAAAACGGGGGTAGGAACCAAAAAAACGGGCCCCCGTTTCCGGGGGGACCCATTTAAGCGCGACACTGGGGGTAGGAACCAAAAAACGGGGGTAGGAACCAAAAAAACTGGCCCCCGTTTCCGGGGGACCCATTTAAGCGCGACACCGGGGGTAGGAACCAAAAAACGGGGGTAGGAACCAGAAAAACGGGCCCCTGTTTCCGGGGGGACCCATTTAAGCGCGACACCGGGGGTAGGAACCAAGAAACGGGGGTAGGAACCAAAAAAAGGGCCCCCGTTTCCGGGGGGACCCATTTAAGCGCGACACCAGGGGTAGGAACCAAAAAACGGGGGTAGGAACCAAAAAAACGGGCCCCCGTTTCCGGGGGGACCCATTTAAGCGCGACACCGGGGGTAGGAACCAAAAAACGGGGGTAGGAACCAAAAATACGGGCCCCCGTTTCCGGGGGGACCCATTTAAGCGCGACACCAGGGGTAGGAACCAAAAAACGGGGGTAGGAACCAAAAAAAAGGGCCCCCGTTTCCGGGGGGACCCATTTAAGCGCGACACCGGGGGTAGGAACCAAAAAACGGGGGTAGGAACCAAAAAAACGGGCCCCCGTTTCCGGGGGACCCATTTAAGCGTGACACCGGGGGTAGGAACAAAAAAACGGAGGTAGGAAACAAAAAAACGGGCCCCCGTTTCCGGGGGACCCATTTAAGCGTGACACCGGGGGTAGGAACCAAAAAACGGAGGTAGGAACCAAAAAAACGGGCCCCCGTTTCCGGGGGACCCATTTAGGCGCAACACCGGGGGTAGGAACCAAAAAACGGGGGTAGGAACCAAAAAAACGGGCCCCCGTTTCCGGGGGACCCATTTAAGCGCGACACCGGTGGTAGGAACCAAAAAACGGGGGTAGGAACCAGAAAAACTGGCCCCCGTTTCCGGGGGGACCCATTTAAGCGCGACACCGGGGGTAGGAACCAAAAAACAGGGGTAGGAACCAAAAAAAGGGCCCCCGTTTCCGGGGGGACCCATTTAAGCGCGACACCGGGGGTAGGAACCAAAAAACGGGGGTAGGAACCAAAAAAACGGGCCCCCGTTTCCGGGGGGACCCATTTAAGCGCGACACCGGGGGTAGGAACCAAAAAACGGGGGTAGGAACCAAAAAAACTGGCCCCCGTTTCCGGGGGACCCATTTAAGCGCGACACCGGGGGTAGGAACCAAAAAACGGGGGTAGGAACCAGAAAAACGGGCCCCCGTTTCCGGGGGGACCCATTTAAGCGCGACACCGGGGGTAGGAACCAAGAAACGGGGGTAGGAACCAAAAAAAGGGCCCCCGTTTCCGGGGGGACCCATTTAAGCGCGACACCTTGGGTAGGAACCAAAAAATGGAGGTAGGAACCAAAAAAACGGGCCCCCGTTTCCAGGGGGACCCATTTAAGCACGACACCGGGGGTAGGAACCAAAAAACGGAGGTAGGAACCAAAAATACGGGCCCCCGTTTCCGGGGGGACCCATTTAAGCGCGACACCAGGGGTAGGAACCAAAAAACGTGGGTAGGAACCAAAAAAAAGGGCCCCCGTTTCCGGGGGGACCCATTTAAGCGCGACACCGGGGGTAGGAACCAAAAAACGGGGGTAGGAACCAAAAAAACGGGCCCCCGTTTCCAGGGGACCCATTTAAGCGTGACACCGGGGGTAGGAACAAAAATACGGAGGTAGGAACCAAAAAAACGGGCCCCCGTTTCCGGGGGGACCCATTTAAGCGCGACACCGGGGGTAGGAACCAAAAAACGGGGGTAGGAACCAAAAAAAGGGCCCCCGTTTCCGGGGGGACCCATTTAAGCGCGACACCGGGGGTAGGAACCAAAAAACGGGGGTAGGAACCAAAAAAACGGGCCCCCGTTTTCGGGGGACCCATTTAAGCGTGACACCGGGGGTAGGAACCAAAAAACGGAGGTAGGAACCAAAAAAACGGGCCCCCGTTTCCGGGGGACCCATTTAAGCGTGACAGCGGGGGTAGGAACCAAAAAACGGAGGTAGGAACCAAAAAAACGGGCCCCCGTTTCCGGGGGGACCCATTTAAGCGCGACACTGGGGGTAGGAACCAAAAAACGGGGGTAGGAACCAAAAAAACTGGCCCCCGTTTCCGGGGGACCCATTTAAGCGCGACACCGGGGGTAGGAACCAAAAAACGGGGGTAGGAACCAAAAATACGGGCCCCCGTTTCCGGGGGGACCCATTTAAGCGCGACACCAGGGGTAGGAACCAAAAAACGGGGGTAGGAACCAAAAAAAAGGGCCCCCGTTTCCGGGGGGACCCATTTAAGCGCGACACCGGGGGTAGGAACCAAAAAACGGGGGTAGGAACCAAAAAAACGGGCCCCCGTTTCCGGGGGACCCATTTGAGCGTGACACCGGGGGTAGGAACCAAAAAACGGAGGTAGGAAACAAAAAAACGGGCCCCCGTTTCCGGGGGACCCATTTAAGCGTGACACCGGGGGTAGGAACCAAAAAACGGAGGTAGGAACCAAAAAAAAGGGCCCCCGTTTCCGGGGGGACCCATTTAGACGCAACACCGGGGGTAGGAACCAAAAAACGGGGGTAGGAACCAAAAAAACGGGCCCCCGTTTCCGGGGGACCCATTTAAGCGCGACACCGGTGGTAGGAACCAAAAAACGGGGGTAGGAACCAGAAAAACTGGCCCCCGTTTCCGGGGGGACCCATTTAAGCGCGACACCGGGGGTAGGAACCAAAAAACAGGGGTAGGAACCAAAAAAAGGGCCCCCGTTTCCGGGGGGACCCATTTAAGCGCGACACCGGGGGTAGGAACCAAAAAACGGGGGTAGGAACCAAAAAAACGGGCCCCCGTTTCCGGGGGGACCCATTTAAGCGCGACACCGGGGGTAGGAACCAAAAAACGGGGGTAGGAACCAAAAAAACTGGCCCCCGTTTCCGGGGGACCCATTTAAGCGCGACACCGGGGGGTAGGAACCAAAAAACGGGGGTAGGAACCAAAAAAAGGGCCCCCGTTTCCGGGGGGACCCATTTAAGCGCGACACCGGGGGTAGGAACCAAAAAACGGGGGTAGGAACCAAAAAAACGGGCCCCCGTTTCCGGGGGGACCCGTTTAAGCGCGACACCGGGGGTAGGAACCAAAAAACGGGGGTAGGAACCAAAAAAACGGGCCCCCGTTTCCAGGGGGACCCATTTAAGCACGACACCGGGGGTAGGAACCAAAAAACGGAGGTAGGAACCAAAAATACGGGCCCCCGTTTCCGGGGGGACCCATTTAAGCGCGACACCAGGGGTAGGAACCAAAAAACGGGGGTAGGAACCAAAAAAACGGGCCCCCGTTTCCGGGGGGACCCATTTAAGCGCGACACTGGGGGTAGGAACCAAAAAACGGGGGTAGGAACCAAAAAAACTGGCCCCCGTTTCCGGGGGACCCATTTAAGCGCGACACCGGGGGTAGGAACCAAAAAACGGGGGTAGGAACCAGAAAAACGGGCCCCTGTTTCCGGGGGGACCCATTTAAGCGCGACACCGGGGGTAGGAACCAAGAAACGGGGGTAGGAACCAAAAAAAGGGCCCCCGTTTCCGGGGGGACCCATTTAAGCGCGACACCAGGGGTAGGAACCAAAAAACGGGGGTAGGAACCAAAAAAACGGGCCCCCGTTTCCGGGGGGACCCATTTAAGCGCGACACCGGGGGTAGGAACCAAAAAACGGGGGTAGGAACCAAAAATACGGGCCCCCGTTTCCGGGGGGACCCATTTAAGCGCGACACCAGGGGTAGGAACCAAAAAACGGGGGTAGGAACCAAAAAAAAGGGCCCCCGTTTCCGGGGGGACCCATTTAAGCGCGACACCGGGGGTAGGAACCAAAAAACGGGGGTAGGAACCAAAAAAACGGGCCCCCGTTTCCGGGGGACCCATTTAAGCGTGACACCGGGGGTAGGAACCAAAAAACGGAGGTAGGAAACAAAAAAACGGGCCCCCGATTCCGGGGGACCCATTTAAGCGTGACACCGGGGGTAGGAACCAAAAAACGGAGGTAGGAACCAAAAAAACGGGCCCCCGTTTCCGGGGGGACCCATTTAGGCGCAACACCGGGGGTAGGAACCAAAAAACGGGGGTAGGAACCAAAAAAACGGGCCCCCGTTTCCGGGGGACCCATTTAAGCGCGACACCGGTGGTAGGAACCAAAAAACGGGGGTAGGAACCAGAAAAACTGGCCCCCGTTTCCGGGGGGACCCATTTAAGCGCGACACCGGGGGTAGGAACCAAAAAACAGGGGTAGGAACCAAAAAAAGGGCCCCCGTTTCCGGGGGGACCCATTTAAGCGCGACACCGGGGGTAGGAACCAAAAAACGGGGGTAGGAACCAAAAAAACGGGCCCCCGTTTCCGGGGGGACCCATTTAAGCGCGACACCGGGGGTAGGAACCAAAAAACGGGGGTAGGAACCAAAAAAACTTGCCCCCATTTCCGGGGGACCCATTTAAGCGCGACACCGGGGGTAGGAACCAAAAAACGGGGGTAGGAACCAGAAAAACGGGCCCCCGTTTCCGGGGGGACCCATTTAAGCGCGACACCGGGGGTAGGAACCAAGAAACGGGGGTAGGAACCAAAAAAAGGGCCCCCGTTTCCGGGGGGACCCATTTAAGCGCGACACCTTGGGTAGGAACCAAAAAATGGAGGTAGGAACCAAAAAAACGGGCCCCCGTTTCCAGGGGGACCCATTTAAGCACGACACCGGGGGTAGGAACCAAAAAACGGAGGTAGGAACCAAAAATACGGGCCCCCGTTTCCGGGGGGACCCATTTAAGCGCGACACCAGGGGTAGGAACCAAAAAACGTGGGTAGGAACCAAAAAAAAGGGCCCCCGTTTCCGGGGGGACCCATTTAAGCGCGACACCGGGGGTAGGAACCAAAAAACGGGGGTAGGAACCAAAAAAACGGGCCCCCGTTTCCAGGGGACCCATTTAAGCGTGACACCGGGGGTAGGAACAAAAATACGGAGGTAGGAACCAAAAAAACGGGCCCCCGTTTCCGGGGGGACCCATTTAAGCGCGACACCGGGGGTAGGAACCAAAAAACGGGGGTAGGAACCAAAAAAAGGGCCCCCGTTTCCGGGGGGACCCATTTAAGCGCGACACCGGGGGTAGGAACCAAAAAACGGGGGTAGGAACCAAAAAAACGGGCCCCCGTTTTCGGGGGACCCATTTAAGCGTGACACCGGGGGTAGGAACCAAAAAACGGAGGTAGGAACCAAAAAAACGGGCCCCCGTTTCCGGGGGACCCATTTAAGCGTGACAGCGGGGGTAGGAACCAAAAAACGGAGGTAGGAACCAAAAAAACGGGCCCCCGTTTCCGGGGGGACCCATTTAAGCGCGACACTGGGGGTAGGAACCAAAAAACGGGGGTAGGAACCAAAAAAACTGGCCCCCGTTTCCGGGGGACCCATTTAAGCGCGACACCGGGGGTAGGAACCAAAAAACGGGGGTAGGAACCAAAAATACGGGCCCCCGTTTCCGGGGGGACCCATTTAAGCGCGACACCAGGGGTAGGAACCAAAAAACGGGGGTAGGAACCAAAAAAAAGGGCCCCCGTTTCCGGGGGGACCCATTTAAGCGCGACACCGGGGGTAGGAACCAAAAAACGGGGGTAGGAACCAAAAAAACGGGCCCCCGTTTCCGGGGGACCCATTTAAGCGTGACACCGGGGGTAGGAACCAAAAAACGGAGGTAGGAAACAAAAAAACGGGCCCCCGTTTCCGGGGGACCCATTTAAGCGTGACACCGGGGGTAGGAACCAAAAAACGGAGGTAGGAACCAAAAAAAAGGGCCCCCGTTTCCGGGGGGACCCATTTAGGCGCAACACCGGGGGTAGGAACCAAAAAACGGGGGTAGGAACCAAAAAAACGGGCCCCCGTTTCCGGGGGACCCATTTAAGCGCGACACCGGTGGTAGGAACCAAAAAACGGGGGTAGGAACCAGAAAAACTGGCCCCCGTTTCCGGGGGGACCCATTTAAGCGCGACACCGGGGGTAGGAACCAAAAAACAGGGGTAGGAACCAAAAAAAGGGCCCCCGTTTCCGGGGGGACCCATTTAAGCGCGACACCGGGGGTAGGAACCAAAAAACGGGGGTAGGAACCAAAAAAACGGGCCCCCGTTTCCGGGGGGACCCATTTAAGCGCGACACCGGGGGTAGGAACCAAAAAACGGGGGTAGGAACCAAAAAAACTGGCCCCCGTTTCCGGGGGACCCATTTAAGCGCGACACCGGGGGGTAGGAACCAAAAAACGGGGGTAGGAACCAGAAAAACGGGCCCCCGTTTCCGGGGGGACCCATTTAAGCGCGACACCGGGGGTAGGAACCAAAAAACGGGGGTAGGAACCAAAAAAAGGGCCCCCGTTTCCGGGGGGACCCATTTAAGCGCGACACCGGGGGTAGGAACCAAAAAACGGGGGTAGGAACCAAAAAAACGGGCCCCCGTTTCCGGGGGGACCCGTTTAAACGCGACACCGGGGGTAGGAACCAAAAAACGGGGGTAGGAACCAAAAAAACGGGCCCCCGTTTCCAGGGGGACCCATTTAAGCACGACACCGGGGGTAGGAACCAAAAAACGGAGGTAGGAACCAAAAATACGGGCCCCCGTTTCCGGGGGGACCCATTTAAGCGCGACACCAGGGGTAGGAACCAAAAAACGGGGGTAGGAACCAAAAAAACGGGCCCCCGTTTCCGGGGGGACCCATTTAAGCGCGACACTGGGGGTAGGAACCAAAAAACGGGGGTAGGAACCAAAAAAACTGGCCCCCGTTTCCGGGGGACCCATTTAAGCGCGACACCGGGGGTAGGAACCAAAAAACGGGGGTAGGAACCAGAAAAACGGGCCCCTGTTTCCGGGGGGACCCATTTAAGCGCGACACCGGGGGTAGGAACCAAGAAACGGGGGTAGGAACCAAAAAAAGGGCCCCCGTTTCCGGGGGGACCCATTTAAGCGCGACACCAGGGGTAGGAACCAAAAAACGGGGGTAGGAACCAAAAAAACGGGCCCCCGTTTCCGGGGGGACCCATTTAAGCGCGACACCGGGGGTAGGAACCAAAAAACGGGGGTAGGAACCAAAAATACGGGCCCCCGTTTCCGGGGGGACCCATTTAAGCGCGACACCAGGGGTAGGAACCAAAAAACGGGGGTAGGAACCAAAAAAAAGGGCCCCCGTTTCCGGGGGGACCCATTTAAGCGCGACACCGGGGGTAGGAACCAAAAAACGGGGGTAGGAACCAAAAAAACGGGCCCCCGTTTCCGGGGGACCCATTTAAGCGTGACACCGGGGGTAGGAACCAAAAAACGGAGGTAGGAAACAAAAAAACGGGCCCCCGTTTCCGGGGGACCCATTTAAGCGTGACACCGGGGGTAGGAACCAAAAAACGGAGGTAGGAACCAAAAAAACGGGCCCCCGTTTCCGGGGGGACCCATTTAGGCGCAACACCGGGGGTAGGAACCAAAAAACGGGGGTAGGAACCAAAAAAACGGGCCCCCGTTTCCGGGGGACCCATTTAAGCGCGACACCGGTGGTAGGAACCAAAAAAACGGGGGTAGGAACCTGGAAAACGGGCCCCCGTTTCCGGGGGGACCCATTTCAGCGCGGCACCGGGGGTAGGAACCAAAAAACGGGGGTAGGAACCAAAAAAAGGGCCCCTGTTTCCGGGGGGACCCATTTAAGCGCGACACCGGGGGTAGGAACCAAAAAACGGGGGTAGGAACCAAAAAAACGGGCCCCCGTTTCCGGGGGGACCCATTTAAGCGCGACACCGGGGGTAGGAACCAAAAAACGGGGGTAGGAACCAAAAAAACTGGCCCCCGTTTCCGGGGGACCCATTTAAGCGCGACACCGGGGGTAGGAACCAAAAAACGGGGGTAGGAACCAGAAAAACGGGCCCCCGTTTCCGGGGGGACCCATTTAAGCGCGACACCGGGGGTAGGAACCAAGAAACGGGGGTAGGAACCAAAAAAAGGGCCCCCGTTTCCGGGGGACCCATTTAAGCGCGACACCAGGGGTAGGAACCAAAAAACGGGGGTAGGAACCAAAAAAACGGGCCCCCGTTTCCGGGGGGACCCATTTAAGCGCGACACCGGGGGTAGGAACCAAAAAACTGGGGTAGGAACCAAAAATACGGGCCCCCGTTTCCGGGGGGACCCATTTAAGCGCGACACCAGGGGTAGGAACCAAAAAACGGGGGTAGGAACCAAAAAAAAGGGCCCCCGTTTCCGGGGGGAACCATTTAAGCGCGACACCGGGGGTAGGAACCAAAAAAACGGGGGTAGGAACCAAAAAAAAGGGCCCCCATTTCCGGGGGGACCCATTTAAGCGCGACACCGGGGGTAGGAACCAAAAAACGGGGCTAGGAACCAAAAAAACGGGCCCCCGTTTCCAGGGGACCCATTTAAGCGTGACACCGGGGGTAGGAACAAAAATACGGAGGTAGGAACCAAAAAAACGGGCCCCCGTTTCCGGGGGGACCCATTTAAGCGCGACACCGGGGGTAGGAACCAAAAAACGGGGGTAGGAACCAAAAAACGGGCCCCCGTTTCCGGGGGGACCCGTTTAAGCGCGACACCGGGGGTAGGAACCAAAAAACGGGGGTAGGAACCAAAAAACGGGCCCCCGTTTCCAGGGGGACCCATTTAAGCACGACACCGGGGGTAGGAACCAAAAAACGGAGGTAGGAACCAAAAAAACGGGCCCCCGTTTCCGGGGGACCCATTTAAGCGTGACACCGGGGGTAGGAACCAAAAAACGGAGGTAGGAACCAAAAAAACGGGCCCCCGTTTCCGGGGGGACCCATTTAAGCGCGACACCGGGGGTAGGAACCAAAAAACGGGGGTAGGAACCAAAAAAACGGGCCCCCGTTTCCGGGGGACCCATTTAAGCGCGACACCGGTGGTAGGAACCAAAAAACGGGGGTAGGAACCAAAAAAACGGGCCCCCGTTTCCGGGGGACCCATTTAAGCGCGACACCCGGTGGTAGGAACCAAAAAACGGGGGTAGGAACCAGAAAAACGGGCCCCCGTTTCCGGGGGGACCCATTTAAGCGCGACAACCGGGGGTAGGAACCAAAAAACGGGGGTAGGAACCAAAAAAAGGGCCCCCGTTTCGGGGGACCCATTTAAGCGCGACACCGGGGATAGGAACCAAAAAACGGGGGTAGGAACCAGAAAAACGGGCCCCCGTTTCCGGGGGGACCCATTTAAGCGCGACACCGGGGGTAGGAACCAAGAAACGGGGGTAGGAACCAAAAAAAGGGCCCCCGTTTCCGGGGGGACCCATTAAGCGCGACACCAGGGGTAGGAACCAAAAAACGGGGGTAGGAACCAAAAAAAACGGGCCCCCGTTTCCGGGGGGACCCATTTAAGCGCGACACCTGGGGTAGGAACCAAAAAAACGGGGGTAGGAACCAAAAAAACGGGCCCCCGTTTCCGGGGGGACCCATTTAAGCGCGACAACCGGGGGTAGGAACCAAAAAAACGGGGGTAGGAACCAAAAAAACGGGCCCCCGTTTCCGGGGGGACCCATTTAAGCGCGACACCGGAGGTAGGAACCAAAAAACGGGGGTAGGAACCAAAAAAACGGGCTTCCGTTTCCGGGGGGACCCATTTAAGCGTGACACCGGGGGTAGGAACCAAAAAACGGGGGTAGGAACCAAAAAAAAGGGCCCCCATTTCCGGGGGGACCCATTTAAGCGCGACACCGGGGGTAGGAACCAAAAAACGGGGCTAGGAACCAAAAAAACGGGCCCCCCGTTTCCAGGGGACCCATTTAAGCATGACACCGGGGGTAGGAACAAAAATACGGAGGTAGGAACCAAAAAAACGGGCCCCCGTTTCCGGGGGGACCCATTTAAGCGCGACACCGGGGGTAGGAACCAAAAAACGGGGGTAGGAACCAAAAAAAGGGCCCCCGTTTCCGGGGGGACCCATTTAAGCGCGACACCGGGGGTAGGAACCAAAAAACGGGGGTAGGAACCAAAAAAACGGGCCCCCGTTTCCGGGGGGACCCATTTAAGCGCGACACCAGGGGTAGGAACCAAAAAACGGGGGTAGGAACCAAAAAAAAAGGGCCCCCGTTTCCGGGGGGACCCATTTAAGCGCGGCACCGGGGGTAGGAACCAAAAAACGGGGGTAGGAACCAAAAAAACGGGCCCCCGTTTCCGGGGGGACCCATTTAAGCGTGACACCGGGGGTAGGAACCAAAAAACGGAGGTAGGAAACAAAAAAACGGGCCCCCGTTTCCGGGGGACCCATTTAAGCGTGACACCGGGGGTAGGAACCAAAAAACGGAGGTAGGAACCAAAAAAACGGGCCCCCGTTTCCGGGGGACCCATTTAGGCGCAACACCGGGGTAGGAACCAAAAAACGGGGGTAGGAACCAAAAAAACGGGCCCCCGTTTCCGGGGGACCCATTTAAGCGCGACACCGGTGGTAGGAACCAAAAAACGGGGGTAGGAACCAGAAAAACTGGCCCCCGTTTCCGGGGGGACCCATTTAAGCGCGACACCCGGGGGTAGGAACCAAAAAACAGGGGTAGGAACCAAAAAAAGGGCCCCCGTTTCCGGGGGGACCCATTTAAGCGCGACACCGGGGGTAGGAACCAAAAACGGGGGTAGGAAACAAAAAAAGGGCCCCCGTTTCCGGGGGGACCCATTTAAGCGCGACACCGATGGTAGGAACCAAAAAACGGGGTAGGAACCAAAAAAACGGGCCCCCGTTTCCGGGGGACCCGTTTAAGCGCGAAACCGGGGTAGGAACCAAAAAACGGGGGTAGGAACCAAAAAAACGGGCCCCCGTTTCCAGGGGGACCCATTTAAGCACGACACCGGGGGTAGGAACCAAAAACGGAGGTAGGAACCAAAAATACGGGCCCCCGTTTCCGGGGGGACCCATTTAAGCGCGACACCAGGGGTAGGAACCACAAAACGGGGGTAGGAACCAAAAAAAAGGGCCCCCGTTTCCGGGGGGACCCCATTTAAGCGCGACACCGGGGGTAGGAACCAAAAAACGGGGGTAGGAACCAAAAAAACGGGCCCCCGTTTCCGGGGGGACCCATTTAAGCGCGACACCAGGGGTAGGAACCAAAAAACGGGGGTAGGAACCAAAAAAAAGGGCCCCCGTTTCCGGGGGGACCCATTTAAGCGCGACACCGGGGGTAGGAACCAAAAAACGGGGGTAGGAACCAAAAAAAACGGGCCCCCGTTTTCGGGGGACCCATTTAAGCGTGACACCGGGGGTAGGAACCAAAAAACGGAGGTAGGAACCAAAAAAACGGGCCCCCGTTTCCGGGGGACCCATTTAAGCGTGACAGCGGGGGTAGGAACCAAAAAACGGAGGTAGGAACCAAAAAAACGGGCCCCCCGTTTCCGGGGGGACCCATTTAGGCGCAACACCGGGGGTAGGAACCAAAAAACGGGGGTAGGAACCAAAAAAACGGGCCCCCGTTTCCGGGGGACCCATTTAAGCGCGACACCGGTGGTAGGAACCAAAAAAACGGGGGTAGGAACCAGAAAAACGGGCCCCCCGTTTCCGGGGGGACCCATTTAAGCGCGACACCGGGGGTAGGAACCAAGAAACGGGGGTAGGAACGAAAAAAAGGGCCCCTGTTTCCGGGGGGACCCATTTAAAGCGCGACACCGGGGGTAGGAACAAAAAAACGGGGGTAGGAACCAAAAAAAACGGGCCCCCGTTTCCGGGGGGACCCATTTAAGCGCGACACTGGGGGTAGGAACCAAAAAACGGGGGTAGGAACCAAAAAAACTGGCCCCCGTTTTCCGGGGGACCCATTTAAGCGCGACACCGGGGGTAGGAACCAAAAAAACGGGGGTAGGAACCAGAAAAACGGGCCCCTGTTTCCGGGGGGACCCATTTAAGCGCGACACCGGGGGTAGGAACCAAGAAACGGGGGTAGGAACCAAAAAAAGGGCCCCCGTTTCCGGGGGGACCCATTTAAGCGCGGACACCAGGGGTAGGAACCAAAAAACGGGGGTAGGAACCAAAAAAACGGGCCCCCGTTTCCGGGGGGACCCATTTAAGCGCGACACCGGGGGTAGGAACCAAAAAACGGGGGTAGGAACCAAAAATACGGGCCCCCGTTTCCGGGGGGACCCATTTAAGCGCGACACCAACGGGTAGGAACCAAAAAACGGGGGTAGGAACCAAAAAAAAGGGCCCCCGTTTCCGGGGGGACCCATTTAAGCGCGACACCGGGGGTAGGAACCAAAAAACGGGGGTAGGAACCAAAAAAACGGGCCCCCGTTTCCGGGGACCCATTTAAGCGTGACACCGGGGGTAGGAACCAAAAAACGGAGGTAGGAAACAAAAAAACGGGCCCCGTTTCCGGGGGACCCATTTAAGCGTGACACGGGGGTAGGAACCAAAAAACGGAGGTAGGAACCAAAAAAACTGGCCCCCGTTTCCGGGGGGACCCATTTAGGCGCAACACCGGGGGTAGGAACCAAAAAACGGGGGTAGGAACACAAAAAAACGGGCCCCCGTTTCTCCTTGGGACCCATTTAAGCGCGACACCGGTGGTAGGAACCAAAAAACGGGGGTAGGAACCAGAAAAACTGGCCCCCGTTTCCGGGGGGACCCATTTAAGCGCGACACCGGGGGTAGGAACCAAAAAACAGGGGTAGGAACCAAAAAAAGGGCCCCCGTTTCCGGGGGGACCCATTTAAGCGCGACACCGGGGGTAGGAACCAAAAAACGGGGGTAGGAACCAAAAAAACGGGCCCCCGTTTCCGGGGGGACCCATTTAAGCGCGACACACCGGGGGTAGGAACCAAAAAACGGGGGTAGGAACCAAAAAAAACTGGCCCCCGTTTCCGGGGGACCCATTTTAAGCGCGACAACCGGGGGTAGGAACCAAAAAACGGGGGTAGGAACCAGAAAAACGGGCCCCCGTTTCCGGGGGGACCCATTTAAGCGCGACACCGGGGGTAGGAACCAAGAAACGGGGGTAGGAACCAAAAAAAGGGCCCCCGTTTCCGGGGGGACCCATTTAGCGCGACACCTTGGTAGGAACCAAAAAATGGAGGTAGGAACCAAAAAAACGGGCCCCCGTTTCCAGGGGGACCCATTTAAGCACGACACCGGGGGTAGGAACCAAAAAACGGAGGTAGGAACCAAAAATACGGGCCCCCGTTTCCGGGGGACCCATTTAAGCGCGACACCAGGGGTAGGAACCAAAAAACGTGGGTAGGAACCAAAAAAAAGGGCCCCCGTTTCCGGGGGGACCCATTTAAGCGCGACACCGGGGGTAGGAACCAAAAAAACGGGGGTAGGAACCAAAAAAAACGGGCCCCCGTTTCCGGGGGGACCCATTTAAGCGCGACACCAGGGGTAGGAACCAAAAAACGGGGGGTAGGAACCAAAAAAAAGGGCCCCCGTTTCCGGGGGGACCCATTTAAGCGCGAAACCGGGGGTAGGAACCAAAAAACGGGGGTAGGAACCAAAAAACGGGCCCCCGTTTTCGGGGGACCCATTTAAGCGTGACACCGGGGTAGGAACCAAAAAACGGAGGTAGGAACCAAAAAAACGGGCCCCCGTTTCCGGGGGACCCATTTAAGCGTGACAGCGGGGGTAGGAACAAAAAAACGGAGGTAGGAACCAAAAAAACGGGCCCCCGTTTCCGGGGGGACCTATTTAGGCGCAACACCGGGGGTAGGAACCAAAAAACGGGGGGTAGGAACCAAAAAAACGGGCCCCCGTTTCCGGGGGACCCATTTTAAGCGCGACACCGGTGGTAGGAACAAAAAAAACGGGGGTAGGAACCTGGAAAACGGGCCCCCGTTTCTGGGGGGACCCATTTCAGCGCGACACCGGGGGTAGGAACCAAAAAACGGGGGTAGGAACCAAAAAAAGGGCCCCTGTTTCCGGGGGGACCCCATTTAAGCGCGACACCGGGGGTAGGAACCAAAAAACGGGGGTAGGAACCAAAAAAACGGGCCCCCGTTTCCGGGGGGACCCATTTAAGCGCGACACCGGGGTAGGAACCAAAAAACGGGGGTAGGAACCAAAAAAACTGGCCCCCGTTTCCGGGGGAACCATTTAAGCGCGACACCGGGGGTAGGAACCAAAAAACGGGGGTAGGAACCAGAAAAACGGGCCCCCGTTTCCGGGGGGACCCATTTAAGCGCGACACCGGGGGTAGGAACCAAGAAACGGGGGTAGGAACCAAAAAAAAGGGCCCCCGTTTCCGGGGGACCCATTTAAGCGCGACACCAGGGGTAGGAACCAAAAAACGGGGGTAGGAACCAAAAAAACGGGCCCCCGTTTCCGGGGGGACCCATTTAAGCGCGACACCGGGGGTAGGAACCAAAAAACGGGGGTAGGAACCAAAAATACGGGCCCCCGTTTCCGGGGGGACCCATTTAAGCGCGACACCAGGGGTAGGAACCAAAAAACGGGGGTAGGAACCAAAAAAAAGGGCCCCCGTTTCCGGGGGGAACCATTTAAGCGCGACACCGGGGGTAGGAACCAAAAAACGGGGGTAGGAACCAAAAAAAAGGGCCCCCATTTCCGGGGGGGACCCATTTAAGCGCGACACCGGGGGTAGGAACCAAAAAACGGGGCTAGGAACCAAAAAAACGGGCCCCCGTTTCCAGGGGACCCATTAAGCGTGACACCGGGGGTAGGAACAAAAATACGGAGGTAGGAACCAAAAAAACGGGCCCCCGTTTCCGGGGGGACCCATTTAAGCGCGACACCCGGGGGTAGGAACCAAAAAACGGGGGTAGGAACCAAAAAACGGGCCCCCGTTTCCGGGGGGACCCGTTTAAAGCGCGACACCGGGGGTAGGAACCAAAAAACGGGGGTAGGAACCAAAAAAACGGGCCCCCGTTTCCAGGGGGACCCATTTAAGCACGACACCGGGGGTAGGAACCAAAAAACGGAGGTAGGAACCAAAAAAACGGGCCCCCGTTTCCGGGGGACCCATTTAAGCGTGACACCGGGGGTAGGAACCAAAAAACGGAGGTAGGAACCAAAAAAACGGGCCCCCGTTTCCTGGGGGGACCCATTTAAGCGCGACACCGGGGGTAGAACCAAAAAAACGGGGGTAGGAACCAAAAAAACGGGCCCCCGTTTCCGGGGGACCCATTTAAGCGCGGACACCGGTGGTAGGAACCAAAAAACGGGGGTAGGAACCAAAAAAAACGGGCCCCCGTTTCCGGGGGGACCCATTTAAGCGCGACACCGGGGGTAGGAACCAAAAAACGGGGGTAGGAACCAAAAAACTGGCCCCCGTTTCCGGGGGAACCATTTAAGCGCGACACCGGGGGTAGGAAA
>NW_026775369.1:0-37099 GCF_030867095.1 Alligator mississippiensis | reverse complement strand
CAGATCATTTTTAAAAGATGTGTATCCATGTGTAGGGTCTGTAGCTGTGCTGCGGCAGTGTGCCTGCTGGCCTCCTGGGGCTAAGGCTGTGGGTTCAAGACCCCTGGTTTCCTTGGCCGGAGGGCATCTGAGGTGTGTGTCCTATCCTGAGCAACAAAAATGATCAGGGGCCTGGGAGATGAGACTTATGAGGAGAGGCTGAAAGAAACTCAGGAGAAGAGAAGATTGAAGGGGGATTTGATAAGTCTTTAAATACCTGAAGGGCAATTACTGAGAGGATGGAGATAGGCTTTTCCCTTTGGCCATGGGGGACAGGACTAGGGGCAATGGCCTCAAGCTACAGCAGAGGAAATTTCTGACTGTGAGGTGGTCAAGAGTTGGAATAGGCTGCCTAGAGAAGTCGTAGACTCTCTATCCATGGAAGTTTTCAAGAGTACTTTGGACAGACACTTGCCTGGGATGGTTTAGTCAGCGATGATCCTACCCTGAGCAGATGACCTTGTGAGTTTCCTTCCAGCCCTACTTTCCCATGGTCCTATGATCTGATAGAGTCCCTTGCATGCTCCTTGTATGACCACTGATGGGCTATAATTAAATTGTCTTTCAACCTTTCTTTAGTGAGTTAAAAAAACTGAACTCCTTAAACTTCTCATCTTAAGGCACACTTTTGTAGAGTGTAAATCATTTCTGTAGCTGTTCTCTGGACCTTCTGCCATTTTCTCTTATCCGTATAAGATGGAGACACCAGAACTTCCATACGGGGTTGGAAAGTTACCTTGGCACGGCATTGGTAAGACCAAGATCTCTTTCTAATCCTACTTGGTGGTCTCCTCATAGTACATCAAAGCATTGTGTTAGCTGGCTATCCCAAAACCTTGAGCTTGGGAGTGAATGTTCAGTTTGCCTTCTGCAGCAACACCTGAGCCTTTTTCAGAGCCACTGCTTTTCAGACTACAATCCTTTTTTCCTATAGATACAATCTATGTTCTCTGTTCCTATGTCTTTGAAAAAGATATGTTGCCTTTTAGGTGATCAGATCTCTTTAGCATTGACTTATCCTTCTTTTTTGCTATCCCATGTGTCTGAGAGAGAGACATTCCTTGGACATGAATGTATTATTTCTAGACGCTGATTTAAAAATAATTGAGTGGACTGAGAACCAATCCCAGCAGTGCCCCAAAGAGATATACTGTATTAACTGAGAATTCCTTTTTTGAGCTCTGAAAGTTGTGCCTTGCCTATTTTAATAGTGGTCTTTGTAGTTGTGATGGCTTAAGGAATATGAGAGAAGCTAGATTTGTTTTGGCAATTTCTTAATGGAACAACTCAGTAGTAGGAAGAGATGTTAGACAAACATTTTAGGTACAAATGCTAGTTTGTCTGACTTCTTTCCCAAATACACTTGGTCCTACTCCTCTCCTAGTGCTGGGAATGATCTTAGGAGTCCAGGCTATCTCCTTACTCTAACCACTGCTAACAGATTGCACTACTGTGGATGAAGACCTAGGCCAAAAAGTGACAGGAGGGAGTATAGAAGTCCTCTGCAGGTACTTGGAATGACAGAGATCATTTGGGGAGGGCCAAAGGATTGTGAAGAGCCTGAGATATTGGGTTGTGGGGTTAGAGGAGACGAGGAAGAAGCTGAGAACAAAGGTATCCTCATGGGTCAGCTACACTGACATAGTGTATCTGGCTCTGCACAAGAGAGCAGGGAGATGGTCAGAGGAGGAACACATCAGGAAAGGTGGATATGCTCCCGGCTCTTAACGTTTTTGTTTATGGTTTTTGTCTGTTTACAAGATTTTTACCACTCTGATACTGTCTTTACCTAGGAATATTTTTCTGTCTCTTTCTGTTGCTTGCAAGTCCCCAAGCTTACCTGAATATATTTAAGAGGCAAGGATTCCTTAGGGTGACATCTTTTAATGGACCAACTATGTAGCTGGGAAATGAGATAGACAAGCTTTCTTTTGAATGCAAGACATTCTTCCTCAGGTCACTAAACATGAATATAATTAGGCATGATTTTGATGTCACTTTCTGCATGGGTATAGTTGCAGCTTCTTGGATGTGCACATGAAACCGCATGTGTACCCTTCCATGTGTTGAGAGAAAGGGTGAGAGGTTTTAGCCAGTGTATCTTTTCTTGCCTGGTGGATGGTCACTGTGATGAGGAGTTTTAGTTTTTGTATATGCTCTAACTTGGAGTTAAAATTATATCCAGTGTGCACACTCTTGTTTTCATAGGCCCTACTGTAGAACAGCAGGCTGAAATGGCTCGAGCTGGTGGCAGGATCCTGGCAGCATTACAACCTGAACAGGTAACAGGGCTACATGACCTCAGATCTTACTAGAATCCACAAATGTGCAATATGTTTTCTGGGAAACAGTTAAGATGAGTCCCTGCTCGAAAGGGCTTGTGTTCTTGCTTTTCTGTCAAGCTCATCACTTAGTAATGTATTAGGAGAGGGGAAGGGGCATGGCATGGTGGATGGGCTACAGAGCTGTGGTTAGGAAGTTACGCATGTTTGAATCCTTGTGTTTTATATGTATTTCATCATCTAAATAACTGCTCTATTTTAATACAAACTCTCACCGTCGGTAGGCAATGCCTCAGACGCACCTAGGAGTGGGCTGCCCCAGCTGCTCCCGCTAAGAGAATTCTCACAATGTCCGTAGGGTGCCCCTGTGTGCAGTTCTCCAGTGAGCGCACCATAGCATTACAGTTGGGTTGGATCAAGGGGAGCCACCATGAAGAACAAGGCTGCTATAGCTGCAAATAGGAGTGTCTTAAAGGGAGAGGTTCTTGGGGTTGGGAAAGAAGGCAGAGACCTGAAAGGCAGAGATGCAAAGGCCAGAAATGGAGTTGGCAGAGTAAGTGATACAGTCCCGCTTCTAGCAAAGAGAAAGCTGAGAGCCGTCAGCTCTCTGAGGGGAACTGGGGGCTAAACCAGGGAGGAAACTGTGAGGTCCAAAGATGTGCCGTTCAGAGCTGGAAGGGACCAGAAGCCAGAGTACTATGAGCTACTTCAAGTTTACCATGATAAGAGGAATTCCCTTTTTTATTCTTGTTAGAGAGCTGATATTATCTATCATCTTGCTGACTTACTGACAGACCAGAGAGAAGAAATTCTGTTGGCAAACAAGAAAGACATGGAAGAAGCTGAGAACAAAGGTAACGTGTGCCAGCTACATTGACATAGTGCATCTGGGTCTGCACAAGAGAGCAGGGAGATGGGAATGTTCTCTGCTTCGGGGCTTGAGGAATTTGGGAATGAGCTCTGTGGGATGACCTTCCTCTTGGCTGCCACTGAGGAGCAAATCCAAGACCTTGAAAGCCCTGAGTGCAGGCAGCTGTAGCTCTGAAAGTTGTAGGAAACACTTTCTCTGCATTGGACACCACAGCCAGGTAATGTGCTGAACAGTGACGTACAAAAACTGACAGTGCTCCAAGTCCCCATGAGAGCGATGCCATGACATGGCGAACACCTCATGTTCCTTAGCAGTGGTGGCCAACACAGGATGCCGTGCCCCATGGAGGTGAATTCCATCTCTTGTGGCCAAGCCAGCTGTGACGCAACGCTCTCCAAAAAGAGCAACATCCGTGTACTAACTAGGCTTAGTCTACTTTAAGCAACTGGTGCAATGCCTTTAATCAGCATCAGGTTATTATTCTGAGAAGTCTGGGATGGACTAAATGTGGGACAGGTGACTTGTGCTCACATCATGAATCGTTTCTACATTATACTCCTGCATCCTTCATGAAGGATGCACAGAGGTGTGCAAAGTGTAGGTTGGGGCAGGCAGTGGGTTTGTGCCTGGATGTATCCATTCACAGCAAAGCCTTTCTACGAGTTTATTGTTTTAGCAGCATCAGGAATTCTTTAAAAAGGGCAGAAACATTGAGCTCTCCTGTCATGTCTGAGATGTCAGTAAAAGTGTCTTGCTTTAAACTTCACCTTCAGAGCGTGAGCTATGCATGCAGCTGTGCTGAGCACACTCGCTGCTAAACTGATAGAGCCAAAATAATCTCACCCCCAGGAAATGACCCACCAATAACAAGCATGGCCAAGGTAGGGGTGTACTCCTATTGCCCGTCTCACCCATCGCTGTTTTTCTTGAGCTTCTCTACCTTATACTAGTCACTGTTAGACACCTAGCTCTGTATTTGGCTCTTGTGCCACAGTTGCTGCATTGCCCTTCAGTGAGTCGGGTGTCACTTTCTTGATATCTGTCCTCCTCCTTCTCCTGCAGTGACCCCTCAGTTTTTCCAGGGTAGACCCTACATGCATCCCTAGCAAGAGCATCTTTGCAACATTTGAACAACAGCTAGCTGCCTCTATGGTAGATACGTCTACAAGGAACCAAGGACCAGCCACTGTTGTCCTTTAAAGCTCACACTTAGTGGTTCCTCCAAATGCATAAGTCTAGTCTCCAACAAATGTGGTGCTTGTTCAGAATGGCTAAATCGCTTTCCCCTCTTCCAGGGAGACTGGCGCTTCCTTTGATGAAGAGACTGAGTCTGTCTACGTCCAAGCTGAACAGCTTGGCCATTGGTCTGCGCCAGATTGCAGCATCCTCGCAGGACAGTGTGGGCCGTGTCATTCGCCGGACGCGAATAGCAAAGGACTTGGAATTGGAGCAGGTGACAGTGCCCATTGGTGTCCTGCTGGTGATCTTCGAGTCCCGCCCAGACTGCCTCCCACAGGTACGTAGCAAGAGCACGTGGAACTGCTGCAGCTGCCTGTTGTTACCAGGGGAGGAGCCGGGGAGGATTCTCTTGATGCAGGGGGTGGTCAGCCGTGTGCCTGAATGTTTCCTGAAAGGTTCCCTTGCTGGGACTCCTCTAAACTGAGGTTCTGGCCTCCTGCCTGCCTGCACCAGCTGCTGCTGGGTCACAAAGCCCCTGAGCAGTGCGGGGCCCGGTGCTTCCCTCTGTGGGTGCGGCCACCTGGGAATGGCTGGCTTGGCCCTGGGGCAGAGCAGCAAGGTGGCAGGAGGGCAGTTGGGTGTGCTGGTGGTGGGAGAAGGTGGTGGGGACGGTGCACGGGTCGGGTTTCAGCGTCCCATGCACTGTTGCACTTTGTTAGGTAGCAAACTAAAACACCACAAAGGTGTTTTACCTTGCTACATTACAAAGTCATTTACAGTGGAATACACTGCTGAGCGTGCAAACAGCAATGCCATTAAAGCGATGCAAAAGGGCATTTAAGCTGCTTTAAAGGCCAATTTTGTGGTGTATACAAAGACCCTTGCAGTTTAGGCACTGTAGTAGAAGCAGGACTTCTCCTTTCGTGGAGAGCTTCAGTGATTTCGGGCAGCTGGAAGGACTGATTGGTGCAGAGGGGAACCAATGTATCATTGGTGATACATTGGTGTCCCCTTGCAGTGGGACATCCATCCACAGCTAGCCCCTTTGCCAGCACCACCTTGACATTGGAGACTTGTCCATGAAGTGTATTTAGCTTTGGAGCTGTGTGCATCCTATGTCTGTCCAAATAGCTCCCTGGGCAGAGTGGCCTGGAAGACGGTATGACTCCAACAGGGTCAGCATGGCTGCAGGGGGAATCTGGTACTTGCTCGGTGGTGTCTGCATTATGCTGATGTTCTGTAGTGCTCATGCCTTCTCTCCCTTTGGCAGGTGTCTGCTTTGGCCATTGCCAGTGGAAATGGTTTATTGCTGAAAGGCGGAAGGGAGGCATCACATAGCAATCAGATCCTTCACCACCTGACACAGGAAGCACTTTCTATCCATGGGGTCAAAGATGCAGTGCAGCTGGTGAGTACTGGAGGCCAGTCTGGAATTTGGCAGATGTGTGCATGTGCTGTAAGTGAAGCCCATTTGTGAATGCTTCAAGGCAGAGATCCTGTGAGCTTCCTTTAGTCCTCAGAAACCTGCTGCTTATTTATTACAGGTGAATACCAGAGAGGAAGTAGAGGACCTCTGCCGCTTGGACAAACTGATAGATCTGATCATTCCACGCGGGTCATCTCAGCTTGTTAGGGACATCCAGAAAGCAGCTAAAGGGATCCCAGGGATGGGGCACAGTGAAGGGATCTGCCATGTATATGTGGACGCAGATGCCAGTGTTGAGAAGGTCACAAGGATAGGTAAGGTGGGAGAGGCTTCTTGTGTTTGAGTTCAGCTGAGATGTCTGTATTGTTTTAAGACATAGGTTCATAAGTACATGATACTCAGGCTTGCTCATTAGGAAGGCTTGAAAGAGTGTGCAAGGAGCAGCTTGTAACCATTGTCCATTCTTGCACCGTAGTCAGAGACTCAAAGTGTGAATATCCTGCTGCTTGCAATGCTCTGGAGACGCTCTTGATTCACCGGGACCAGCTGCGAACCCCACTGTTTGATCAGATCATCGACATGCTGAGAGTGGAGCAGGTCAGTGAGCACCGCCTGTTTTGCTATGGACAATTGCTAGCCTTTAGGAGTCTGGTTGGGACGTTAGGGGCATTTGCAGTAGCGCTACGGTATACAGAAATGGGCTTCTGGGGCCCTGCTCCCCCAACCCTCAGGTTCTGCCTAGAGATGAACCTGGTGTTGCTGAGCTGTGATGTGCATCGCGGTCCTTCTCTGGTGCTGCTTGTATTCCCTTTCTCTGCTGTGTCTGGAAGCAGAAGCTTTTGGTCCCGACTCTTCATGTCCTGGTGCTAGTCCACCAGATCGGCCCCTCTTGTGCTTGAGGTTTGTCACTCGTCTTTATCTTAACCACACTCAAGTCCCTTCTTTGTTTTTGCCCCCTGTTTCGCACTGTTTCCTCCCCCCAGACTTACCCCACACCCATGCTTGTCAACCTGTCCTTGGTTCTGCCTGTTCTGCTTTCCTCGTGTCTATGCAGGATCTACAGAGCGAAGCTCTCGAACGACTTTCTCGGCATCTTGCAGACATTGCAGTTCCAGCAGCATCTGTGCAGGAGTCTTTGTAGTTGTGTGCTGAATTTCTCTGGGCTCCAGAGAGCTGTAGGATTAAGCCCCCAGCTCAGACCTTGAATGCTAATTAACAGGCACTTGACACAGCTGGTGCTATGTCACTAGGACACGCAGGCTGTGGGTATTTGTGCAGAAAACACAGGGTCAGAGGGAAAGTTGGGACCACATGTGTTGGTGACAGGGGAGCTGGGGGGATGTGTCCAAGGGAAACCACGTGACCCAGAAAGCTCCCCAGTGAGCCCCACTGGCAGTTCTCCACAGACTTGGGCTTCCCTTCTGCAAGCGGGAAGGGGCTGTTAAGCTAGTGTAGTGTCGGTCTGTCACAAAGGATGTGAAGTTTCATTCAGTATTTGTGTATCAAACAAGTGGCAGTTGAATAAATATTAGACAGACACCCAGCTCTGGTTCTGCAGGCTCCCAGCAGCATTAGCTTCACGACAGACTCAGAGTAGCTTGCCTTGTTTTGCTTGACACAAGTACTATGTTTTCTTTGCAGGGCAAGACCAGGAACACTAGCAGTTACTGTGGTGTAGCTGATGCTCTGTGTTCACTTATCCAAGCTGATCTTGCAGGGGCTTGTTCATGCAGCCAGGCTGTGAACTGAAATCTCTTCATAATCTTCACTTTGGTTAAACTAACTAAATTGCATTTGAGTCTCTGTTGTAAGGGATCTTCTCTGTATTTCTGATTCATTCTTTATAGCTCTCCTCTGAAGTCTCTCTAATTCTTAACATTCCTTTTAAAGTGAAGGTACCAGAACTGGACATGTGTTCCCAGAATGGTTTCATCACTGCTGTACTGGGTGTACTCTCACCTCTCTACTCTTGCTTGATGCATCGTTAAAGGAATACGTTACATCTTCTAGCTGCCATATTGTGCTGGCAGTTCATGTTCAGCTGGTTGGCAGCCATGACCCAGGTTCAGTACCCTGTTGCTAATTCCCTGAGCCATAAAATTCCCAGAAATGGCTTTTACATTTTATGACCTGAAACTGTCTATAGGGTCTACATAAGGCGAGAAATCTGTGCTGCAGCCAGCTTTTTATTTCTAGGGAATATTTAACTTGGGGGCAGCTGTTCTGTGTGGAAGGTGTTTGGAGAGGTGAGTTGATGCATATTTTGTCCTCGCAGGTGAAGATTCATGCTGGCCCTAGGTTTGCATCTTACTTGACTTTCAGTCCTTCAGAAGTGAAGTCTCTCCGTACAGAATACGGAGACCTGGAATGCTGCATCGAGGTGGTGGACAGTGTCCAGGAAGCCATTGAACATATCCACAAATATGGAAGCTCTCACACAGATGTGATCGTCACAGAGAATGGTCAGTGCCCTGCACAGTAAAGTGCATCAGCTCGTGCTGTCAAACTTCAGGCACTGGTGGTTGATGTGCACTTTCATGGCATGTAAGGCTACCAGGCCCAGAAGCTACTTAGGACAGAACCTCTCTTGATCGTTCTTACTGTCATGGCTGCAGACCTGTAGAGTTGACATCTGTGTGCTGTGGTGAAAGGGCTGTCAGTATTGGTTTGGTCATGACGAATCTGCCTAATGCTGTGCTGCACAACTTGGTTTGTGCAGGTTCTTGCACTGCGCACATAACTGAAGATCTCTGAACGCTCACATCAGTTTGTTTCCCTCAGAGAAAACGGCAGAGTACTTCCTGCAGCACGTGGACAGTGCCTGCGTGTTCTGGAATGCCAGCACCCGATTCTCCGACGGATACCGCTTGGGGCTTGGTAAGGGAGCAGGAGCAGTTCTTTTGCTCTGCTTGGGTTGCAGATTTGAATTTGGGATTTGTACACCTAGCAGGTACCTGCCTGAATCCTGGAAGATGAGGCTGTACCTTCTCTGCCTAGAGCTTCCTGGAAGGATTTTAGAGAAGATACTGTAGCAGAAGTAGACATTTGGATCTTTCAGCTGAAAGGATTAGCAGATAAAAATCTGGTGGGTGTAGTTAAGTTTGACAGGAGCAGAAAGTACACTGTACCACCTGGATTAATTAGGAAGGCGAGTCAGTTAGGAAGGGAGAAAAGATGTTCTGTTGTGGAACTGAGTAACCTCTAAAGGCCCTAGCCTTGAGGCTGTGTGGTGTTAAGTTTAGTTTAGTGCATGTGCATAGCAGGAGAAGACCCTAAAATGACCATGCTTAGATAACATATGGTCTTCACTTCAATTCCAGAGGGGATTCAGTGGTCTCTTCCGTGAGGATCGTTAGACCTGGAGATGAATGAATACCTCACACACATGTGTACGCATGCAGTCTGGCATAGTGCAACACCTTTTCACCTGCATTCGCAGGCTGGGCTGCTGACCACTACAGTCCCAGAATCGAAAGGGGCTGTGTATGTGGGGGTGTGGTATCCTGAGAAATTCCAGGAGCAGTTCCATTTCTCTCCTCTCACAAAGCCTTGTGGGAGTTGCAGAAGGCTCCCAGTGCGAGCCTTCAGTGTGAGGGAAGCACTGTTGCTTGGAGCAGCAATGCACAGGATGGCCTTGGTCACAAGCTCTGTGGATGTCTGTAGGATATTGCTCAGTTATGGCAGTATCCCTGCTGTATATCCTGGCAGAGCTTTTTACAGAGCGTGAAACTTTCAGAACACAAACTGAATCTTGATTCTGCTTTGTAAGGATGTCACTTCAATTTCTGAAAAAAGCTTCCAGCTGGCTCCATAAGGGCTGTTTCACTCCGGAAAAACAGGTTGTAGACAGAGAGACGTTACTTTGCCTCCCTTTTTAAAAAAAAATGTAAGCTGAGTTCTGCTTGGGGGAAATGGGATGGAAAGGATGCACTATTGGCTGTTCTTCGTCTTGGAAAAGATGCAAGAACTGTGTAGCACTGAAGCAATAAGAGAAATTCCTTCCAGCAAAGAGCCAACTGTGCACAAAACCCAGCTTCATCTTGTGCTCCTATCTCCCGCTGCTGCAGGGGCCGAGGTTGGAATCAGTACTTCTCGTATCCATGCCCGTGGACCGGTGGGGATCGAGGGACTATTAACTACAAAGTGGCTGCTGAGAGGGGACAATCATGTTGTGTCTGACTTCTCAGAGCATGGGAGCATGAAATATCTTCATGAGAACCTCCCCATCCCTCAGAGGAACACCGACTGACAGCACCTGAGAGCCCAGGAGTGCGACAGGTTTACTGAGGATGCTCAGGCTCCAGAGCTGCCTCTGGGGAGGGGTTTGTACTTGCCCTCAGGTGAGTTGTCTGCTCTGGCTCCCCCGGGGGGTTAGACACTGTGCAGTAAAATGAAGAAAAGACAATTGTGTCTGTCTGAGAGTTCCTGCTCCTACTCGCCGTTAGCGCCATGTAGCAACAAACATAGAGGCTGCAAGTAGACACCTGTTCCCAGAGCTGGGTCCTCAGACCATCCCAGCTGCACAGTGAGACTCTCCCCTTTGCATCCCTTTCTCTCCCTTGCTCCTTTGGTAAACCACCTTTACTTGCTTTGGGGTGGACCTGTTCCTTTCTCTTAATCTCTTCCTGTGGCACTTGGCCATCTCATCCTGGTCTGAAGGGCTTTGTTTCTGAGAAGACTTTGTATTGCCGAGCGTGTTCCCTTTCCCTGCAGTCCTAGCATCTTGGCAGCTCTTGGAAGGGCTGGAATGTTCTGACACTTACTTTGCGCTTAAATGTTAGGTAAATCGATGAATAAATGTTCCAGCGGCAGAATGCTTTGACCAAGAGATCCTTTTTAATGTTTGATTTCTTTTAATTACAGATAAATGTAGATAAATTTCACAACTGTAAATGTGGATTCCATTACCCTTTTATGAATATTTGTACCAAATATTTTTGTTCTTTGTTTTATATGAAACTTTATCATCCCCGCAGGAGAATGGAAATGCTATTTTAACTCCATGTTTTTCAAAATAAAGTTCTTGCAAAATGATTTTCGGTCTTCAAGTGTGTGATTATTTAAAATGAAATTGTAACTTTCTCTAGAGAAGACTCCCCTAGTTAACAATGGCAAGCACTTGGAGGTCGGCAATCTTGCAATTTTTTTTTTCTGATTTTTTCTTTCATTTCATTAACATTGTCACTTTTTTCACATAAAATGAGTCGCACGTTGTACGAATTGGCTATGTCCTTCCGTGGAAGTGGGGCTTAATCGCAGAAATCCCAAATGTGGTTTCCTCTTTTAATCTAAATTCCAACACTAGATGTAGGATCCTTGCCCCAGTCTGTCATGGCTTCATCTGGTGGCCCAATGCCTGTGATTGCTCTGCCTGTTTGAATACAAGAGACTAGTTTAGAACAAGAGGGAGAATTTGAGAAGCCAAAGGCAGTGACTGCTAAGTCTAAGTCCTGTGTCTTTTGGGCCATATCCCTGCTGGGATTACTGTGGCCTTTTGTGTGCGGAGGGGGCCCTATATTCTCTTCCAACTCTACAAAGTTGTGTAAATAACTATGATTTTTTAACATCCTCTCTTAGATTCATAGCTGTCAGGGGCTGGAAGGAACCTCGCAAGATCATCGTGTCCAGCCCCCTGCACTAGGCAGGAAGGACAACTGGGGTCAGGTGACCCCAGCAAGGTGACCATCCAGTCTCCTCTTGAAGATGTCCAGGGTAGGTGATGGCACCCAGTCTGGAGAGAGTTTATTCCAGAGCTGGACACCCTGATTGTGAAGAAGTTTTTCCTAGTGTTAAGCCTGAAACGGTCTTCTGGAGTTTGTGGCCATTACTCCTACTTTTCCCCAAGGGTGCCCTGGTAAACAGTTGTTCGCCAAGCCCCCGATGTAGCGGTAAGCTGCTACTAAGTCCCCTCTCACCCTTCTCTGCTTTAGGCTGAAGAGCCCCAGGTGCCTCCGCCTTTCCTTGTATGGCTTGCTGTGCAAGTCTATGATCATACGTGTGGCTCTTTTCTGCACTCTCAAGATTTACCACGACCTTGTTAAAGTGTGGTACCCACGTGTGTGTGTGTGTGTGTGTGTGCACAAGTGTGTATAGAGTTATTTTGGTTAGTCTATAAGGTACAAATCTACCCTTCCTTCTATTTGTCTGAAGACTAACATGGCTAGCTATGTTTCAAATGTGATCCTCAGCATTTGGAGTGGGGGGGAAAGGGTGGTTGCATGAGGCAGCATTGTTGCATGTTGCAGCCAGGCTGCTGTGGGTGTAGCAGGGGCGGAGTGGAGCTACAGGGTGATATGGAGCATCAGGGGTTGGCCTGGTGTTCAGCTGCATGGTACAGGTGCAGAATGGATATAACAGTAGTAGTAGTAGCCTGGTTCATAGTTTCTGTCAAGTACCGGTGATCCAGGGGGTCGGCAGCAGTCAGGCCTGGAAGTCTCTGCTCCTTTCCCTTATGGTGCCATTTGGGTCAGCAGCGGGTGAGGTCCATGGGCATCCATCTGCAGTCCTCCCTTAAGGTGCCATTTGGGTTGTCTGTGGGCAAGGTCCACGGGCCTCCATCCGCAGCTCTCCCTTACGCACCATCTGGGCCTGTAGCGGGCAAGGGCCGGGAGGTCTCCGCTGTCTGCTCTCAGGCTCATCTTGCCGAGCTGCGGTGTGGTGCTGCCCTGCTCGCAAAAGGGTCGAGCACTGACAGCCTTTCACACTCTGAAGCCTGAGCTACGGTGTGGCACTGCCCAGCTCTCCCTACTGCGCTGTTTCTCCTCTCTCTCCCGTCATTTCATATCCAGGTTCCCCACATCTGCTGCTGCCCCCGTTCATTTCTGCAGTGGTTCTCTTGTGCCCGCCGCGTGTTGAGTGCCTCCGAGCTGGTCACCCAGGATGCTGACTCCCTTGCTGAAAAGGGATTAATGGGAGATGTCGCTTGTCTTTGCTGTCTGGTTGAAGCGGCCACCTGAGGCTTTATCTGCAAATCACATGAAACAGGTCGCCTTTGGGGGTCAACCCCCTTTGCTTGCTGCCAAAAAGAGAAGTGGAGAAGATGGCAAACGCAGGTGTGCGATGCCTTGCTCAATAAGAGACTAATACCATTGATTAGTCGCGGCGCGGTGCCCCGACCCCTGCGCCTCGCAGCCACCAGAGAAGGGCGGGTAACGTGGGAACGGGGCGGGGCGCCGCGCGTTTCTCACAGGGCTGCGCGGCCGGGGGAGCCTGGCACGAAACACACCCCGTGGTCCGGAGCTCCGCGCTGGGCCAGCAGCCGGGGGGTGCTTGTCCGAATGCAGCACTGGTGGGTGCTGAGCAGGCAGACAACTCCCAGGGCTTCCTGCACGGCTGGCAGAAATAGAGATGCTTCTGGGTGTGGATGTGCTGATACTGGGACAGGTGGGAGAGATGGGGGAAGTTTTTCCAATACTCAGAGCACTGATGTGGCTTCTCCCCTGTGTGGATGAGCTGGTGTCGGGTCAGGTGGGAGGATTGGGTGAAACTCTTGCCACACTCAGAACAGCGATGTGGCTTCTCCCCTGTGTGGAGGGCCTGGTGCAGGGTAAGGGTGGAGGACTGAGCAAAACTCTTCCCACACACAGAACAACGATGTGGCTTCTCCTGTGTGTGCATGCACCTGTGCCTGGCCAGGCTGCAGGGCTGCCTGAAGCTCATCCCACACTTTGTGCAGCAGTGTGGTTGCTGCCTCTTCTGCACACACCGGTGCTGGGACAACTTTTGCCAGCTGATGAAGTTCTTCCTGCACTTGTTGCAGCGGTGCGTCTTCCTCCCCAAGTGCATCCGACGGTGCTGAACCAGGGAGAAGAAATGGGTGAAGGTCTTACCACATGTGACACAGCAGTACTGACGCTTCTTCCTGTGCACATGTTGTTTTTTGAGCAGCTCCAAGCTGCGCACAAAGCTCTTCCCCCTTTTGGTGAAGCGGTGGGGGAGCTGTCCAGAATGGACCTGGTGGTGAGCAGCCAGGGTCGAGAGGCACGTAAAGCGCTTCCCACACGTGGCACATACATGGGGCTTCTTCCTAGCACGTCTTATCTTGTGCAGAGCCAGGCGCGAGGGGCAACTAAAGCTTTTCCTGCACTGAGGGCAGGAGTGGCCTCTCCCCCTGGGCTCGGTAGCGAGCTCCTGCCTCACTACCAGCTCCTCCACACTGCCCTGGTTTGCATGCAGTGTCTCTCTCCAGTGCGCCTTTCCTTTCGTTCTCTTCTGGTGTCTCAGCATGACATATTCATCCCTGCACCTTGGGCTGTTTCGGGCTTGTTCCCCTTCTTCACTCCAACGCCCAACTAGAGATGGGACCTCGTTCACTGCTACATTCTCCTGCTTTTGGGGCATCCCCTGACCCTTGTGCCACTGGTCCTTCGCTGGGCTCAGGGAATCCACCTCACCCATACTCCCCAGGGAAGCCCATGGTGGCTCCAGCTTTCCAGGCCCTTCCTCAGGACCCTGCTCCTCGGTTCTGCTCAGCAACCAGGCATGTCCTGCATGGGAGGAAGAAACACCAGATTAGTCCCGGCCCTGCTGCCAAGGGGCAAGCACTGCTATTCCCTGTGCTGGGATGGGCCTCAGAGCAGGACAGGACTTGGCACTTGTGTTTTCTCTAGAAAATTAGGTATTTCTGCCAAAGGCCCAAGTGCCGGCGGTGAGGCAGTGCCAGGTCCCTGTGCCAGTTTCATCTTCCCTACTCGGTGGGGTTAAGCTGCACACTCACAAGGGTTTCTGGCCCAGCTCTCAGCCCCATCATCTCAGGCCCTATTAAATTACTATTTAATTACTATTAAACTTTACCTGATACTAAATGGGCAAGGGGCCATGTCAATCCTTGGGGGTCTTTGGCAAAAAGACTACTGACTCTTTGAATTTCAGGGCGTGGAACAACACCTGTCTGCACACATGACAGCACAAGCTATTTGAGGTCAGCACCCTGAAATGGCAGCGCAGGACAGGTCTCCAGTTTCCAGGCTCCCTTTCACCCTGGGCACAACGCATTTTTGATAGGGGAGCTGGGTGGAGGGGACAGCCAGAACTCACCTGACAGCAGGTCCTCCGGCCTCAAGATTGCCCCACAGTACACATCATCACAGACCCAGAGCTCGACCTGTTCTCGCTGGATGCGGCAGATCAAGTCAGGTGTGGGACCTCGATATCCTGCTTGGGCAGTGGTTAAAGAGAGTTTATTCACTGGTACTGTATTCAGAATAAGTAATTGAAATTTGATGAATGGAGGCAATGAACTCAAGGATTATACTAAGGACTTGAAGGACAAGGGAGAATGGACATTTAGGATGAAAGGGAAGGCATAGCAGGGGGAAGAGGATGGTCCATTTCATCCAGGTACTGGACATATGGTCATAGGAAAGCAAACACCAGTGCAATTCCAGGCAAATGAGTGGAAATGAGTTTCAACAGGACACACTAGGCAGGAGAGGGAGGAAATCAGAATAACTGCCCAAGGAATGGCTGTTAGTGCATTTTGAGGCACAATGAATGGCAAATGATATGATCATTGTGAGAAGGCAAAGGGAAATCATGTTATTAAGGGGAAAGACTCCAGGGAAGGCAGCTGGATAAAATGAAGGAGGAATATATACAAGTATGAGGTCTGAGAGGTCTGTTCATGGACAGAGCAGTGGGGAGCAAAGGGATTTAATCCCCCGCCCAAACGTTCATGAGGATGAAAGTGTTAATACCAGGAAGAAGGCAGAAAAGGATCTTGGAGTCAGTATTGATGCCAAAATGAACATGGGGCGACAGTGTGGGGACACGGTCAGGCCACAGTTGGAGTATTGCATATAGTTCAGGGCGCCGCACTTCAGGAGGGATGTGGACAGCATGGAGGGGGTCCAGAGGAGGCCATTCACATGATCGGGGGGCAGCA
The DNA here is from genome assembly GCF_030867095.1 of Alligator mississippiensis. NCBI lineage: Eukaryota > Metazoa > Chordata > Crocodylia > Alligatoridae > Alligator > Alligator mississippiensis. Next base: position 21,419 of record NW_026775369.1, on the reverse strand, counting down.
GGGCAGGCCCTACAAAGAGAGGCGACGGGACCTGAACCTGTTCAGCCTCCACAAGAGAAGGCTGAGACGGGATCTGCTGGATGCCTATAAACTTGCCAAGGGGGACCAGCAGGCCATGGAAGAGTCCCTGTTCCCCCGAGCACTACCGGGGTAAGAAGGAACAACAGCCATAAGCTGACAGAGTAGATTCAACCTAGACATTGGGAGGCGCTACTTCACTGTCAGGGCGGCGAGGAGCTGGAACCAACTTCCAAGGGAAGTGGTGCTCGCTGCAACCCTCAGGGCCTTCGAAAGAAGGCTAGGCAATCACCTAGCCGGGGTCGTGTTATCCCAGCATCCCCCCTGGCATGGGCGGGAAAGTCGGACTTGATGATCTGCTTAGGACCCTTCCGACCCGACCAGCTATGAAACTATGAAGATGACAACAACACTGCAGAGCTCACATGGCTCGAGGGCAAAGCAAGAACCAGAGCTTTACCGAGGGAAACGAGGGCTTGGTAGTTCCTCAGCATCTGGTCCCGGTAAAGCCCCTTGTCCTCCTCTTCCAGCAGCTCCCACTGCTCCCGTATGAAATACACTGCCACGTCCTGAAACACCTCCCGGAGCTGCAGGCACAAGCGTTACAGCATCAGTGTCTCCTGCCCCGCTGCCCCCTGCCCCCACGGCCCTGTCTGCACTCACTCTGCACTACAGCCCTTTGCACGCTTAGCCAGGACAGACAGGGGTACGCTACTCAGCTGACACGTGACATGCAGGATCCTGGTTTTGTCTGTTTGAAAACTGCAAGTTCTCTCATAAAAGAAAAAAAAAATTGCTCCCAACCCATAGTCCCCCAGCCCTGCTGCTGCCCCACACTCCCCCCACAGTCACCTGGCCCTGCTGCGGACTCGCTCCCTATGTACAGCCCTGCTGGCACTGCTGGTCCCCTCAGTCCTCACCCACAGCACTCTGCCCAGCCCAGCCCGGGACCCCAGGTGCCCCCCCCCGCGCGGGGCCCGCCCCCCCCACAGCCCGGGGCGGCCCCGGCCGGGACGAGCGGCTGCGGCGGAAGCGCACGCGGACCCGGCCCCTCCCGCCCGCCGCGTCCTGCTGCCGGGGGCGGGGCTCTGCCCCTTCCTCCAATCGTTGCACGGGTCGGATTTGCATATGCAAATCGGACACGAGCCGGCCGCTCTGCCGTCTGCACCTGGCGGGAGGAAGGAGACCTAGCCCCGCCCCGGCCGCAAAGCGCCCTGGGAAGAGCCGGGGCCCCGCCCCCCGCAGGAGCGCCGAGCACGCGTGTGCGGACAGCGAGACCCGCCCCACCCTACCCTCCGATGAGCCTCCCCCACGGGGAGAGCGCTGCACGCCCCCCCCGGCACACGTGGATCCGTCCCCGGGCCCCCGTGCGTGTGAGGGGCGAGGCGGGGCCGCGGGCGGGCGGTGGGGAAGCGCCCGGGCTGGAGCACGAGCTGCCCCGTGTCCCAAAGAGGGGCCCCCGCCCCGCCCCGCCCGGAGCCAGGTCCTTGCCCGCCTGCTCGGTGCGCGAGGTCCCACGGGCCCCAGCGAGCACGAGTGCCCCCCACAAGTAGAGGGCGGGGCGGGGCGGGGCGGGGCGGGGCACACAGCACGTGCTGCACGGGCGGGGGCAGCGAGCCAGCGAGCCCCCGGAGCCGGGCGCAGGCGAGGGGTCGGGGGCAGGCCTGGGCGGCTGTCCCGCCTCGGGGGAGCCTCGAGCGCCGGCTGCTGCCCGGGACGGGCCACGAGATGGAAAAGCCCCGCGGCCCGCTGGGACGGGCTGTGGTCTGTCTGGCGGGTCGCGGTCCCGCGTCTTCCTCGCAGCTCCCCGCACACACACGCTCTACGGCTGTTGGCTCTTGCCATGCGGCCGCGGTCACAGTCAGTGATGTCATTGCCGTGCTAACGATCCGTGTTGTAATAATATCCACCAATGCGAGGCCGGTGCAGGCCTCCTTGTCCCCCTTGCGCTGCGGCTGGTGCAGGGGAGGGGATGTGGGAGTCCCCGTGACTTCCAGCCCGTCGGTGCCGGTGCCGTCCCCCTGTCGTGCCCCAGCTCGAGTCTGGGATCGTGCCCGGTATGCAAAGGCCAATAAAGATACCAGGGGTGAAAGTACAAAGGTTTACTGCTAGCAATAAAAGGTTACGTGAAATTATTCCGCTCGCACAAGCACACCAGATCACTAATCTAAGCATCTCTTATACAGGAGTTTTTGAGCCTTCATAAGCATACTTGTTTGCTGATTGGTTATGAGTGACGCAAGAAGTTCTTTACTGAGCGTGTCTCTATACCTGTGTTTTAGCCATGTATCTCATTTGCATACATGTGTGTTTCATTAGCATACTTCCCCACCCAGGGGCGTGATTTTTAGTATTCTAATGAGCCCTTTTAACCCAGTTCCCTGTTTTTTCTTTTTGTTTTCAAGCCCCCTTTATCTAGGACTGTCTCCTCCTTATCATTGCAGATGGGCATTCGTCACATAGCATTCTCTTCCGCTTCGTCTTCGGGCACTGCTTTCTAGGTCACTCCTTACATTCCCCCAGGCCTCCGTCCTGCTGCAGCCCCGGGACAGGCAGACCTGGGCGCTGTCGGCACGTGGACGCTTCTCAAGTAAGTGCCCCGGGCCGGGCGCGTCCCCAGATCTCTGCCAGAGCTGCTCGGCGGGTCTGTGCTCCGACACGTCCGGGCTGTTGTTCTCCCGGTGCCCCGGCAGCATTTCACATGTCCGTGCTGTGCGTTTCCCCGCTTCCCCCCTGAAAATGTGGATGTGACAGCACCAACATCGCGGCGGCATCTCCCCCAGCAGCGATGTCCCTGCCGGCTCGGACGCGGCGCTGTGATCTCCACCGGCGCTGGGCTCATCTCCAGCCTCGTGCCTGTGGAGGTCTGTTAGGAAGAGCGGTGGGACGATGAGTCTCCCTTCTCCCCCCTCTTCCACACACTGCAGCCTCCAGCTCCCTTCACCCCAGGCCAGTGCAGGGGACGAGCAGGGCTTTCCCCTGCCCCCACCCCAGGGCTCACCTGTGCACTCTCTTCCACCTGCAGGTGCTGGGACCCTGAGCCGAGCGGATCAGCAGCCTCCAGAGGAAGGGCCTGTGAACCTGGAGCCGCAGAGACCCTCCCCAGGGAGACGGGGACAGAGCGGCTCCCTGACACCTGGGCCGGGCCAGCTGCAAGAGGGGCAGGGCAGGCCGGCGAAGCAGGGGCAGAGCATGGAGGTGAGCAGGGCACCAGCTGGAGGTGGGGATGGGAGTGCAGCTGGGGCAGAGCCCAGGAGGAGCCAGGGGTGCTGTCAAGAGTTTGGGGAGCAGACACCTGAAGAGTGAGACGTCTCTGGTGACAGTTGCAAACCCCCCAGGCTGCATTAGCAGGCGCGCGCTCCCGGGTGCAGAGAGCCAGGGGTGCTGGCACGGGAAGGCCTGGGCAGAGTCCCTGGAGCTGGGCTCCCTGCCTCTAAATGTGCTGCCTGGGCTGCCTCCAAGGGCCGAGGAAATGGAGCGTGTTGAGCTGGGCTGAGGCCGACACACGAGCTCCTATGTCCACAGCTGCATCCATGGCTAAGGTGCAAATACTTGTAGTAGAGCGAGTACAGACAGGGCAGCGGGGGCAGGAGACACTGATGCTGTAACGCTTGTTCCTGCAGCTCCGGAAGGTGTTTGAGGACGTGGCAGTGTATTTCACACGGGAGGAGTGGGATCTGCTGGAAGAGGAGGACAAGGGGCTTTACCAGGACCAGATGCTGACGAACTACCAAGCCCTCCTTTCCCTGGGTAAAGCTGTGGTTCTTGCCTCTCCCTGCAGCCATGTGAGCTCTGAAGTGTTGTCTTCTCCCTGGTTTTCAAGTGTCTTCTGCTCATGACCTCCTGATATCAAGCCTGAACCTACTCAATCAATTTATGGCTGTTGTTCCTTGTTATCCCAGGTGGGGCTCGGGGAGCAGAGCTGCACCTGTTTTCCACTGGTCCCCACTGGTGAGTTCATAGAGGGCCACCAGATCTCCTCTCAGTCTTCTCCTGTGCAGGCTGAATAGATTCAGGCCGTTTAGTCTGTCTTAGTAGGGCCTGCCCTGCTACCCCTTCACCATGTGAGTGGCCCTTCTCTGGACCCTCTCAAGGTTAGCCACATCCCTCTTTGAAGTGCGGCGCCCAGAACTGGACGCAGTACTCCAACTGTGGCCTGACCAGCGCCGCATGGAGGGGAGGATCACCTCCCTGGACCTGCCTGAGATGCATCTGTGCATGCACAACAAGGTCCGGTTACCCTTACTGACTGTCACCCCATGTTCATCTTGGAGTGTATGTTGACTCCCAAGATCCCTTTCAGCTGCTGTGTTGAGAAGGGTGTTCCTCCGCCTTGACGTCGAAGTGTCCTCCTGTACCTCTGCATCCCCATCCACCGACGAACCTTGGTTGAAAGCTCGCCGTAGAACTTCAGCCAACCTGAAAGAGAAACGCACGCTTACCTTTCAGGGAGAGATTTAGCCTGATCCACCCTAGCATGTTTGCTGCGCAGAAGGGCGGGCCATGGTGGAGGAATGCAAAGCCGCCTGGTAACACCAGCTCCAAGTCACCAGTTGACCTCTGCATCCCCATCCACCGACAAACCTAGGTTTAAAGCTCGCTGTACAAGATCAGTCAACCTGGAAGAGAAATGCATGCTTACTTTTCAGGGAAAGATTTAGCCTGCTCTGCCCTAGCATGTCTCCCGTGTGGAAGTGCGAGCCGTGGTCGAGGAATCCAAACCTGCCAGGTAACACCAGGTCCGAAGCTGCCGGTTGACCTCTCTGATGCAGGCCTTGTGGCACCATCCATGTCTGCTCACCAGAAGAACAGATGAGAAAACCACCTGTGCTCCTGTCTCCGTAAGCGTCATACGTGCCCATATGGATGGGGGTCAAGGGGTAGTGATCAGAGGGCTGGATGAGGTCTGGGATCACGGCCGTGACGTCCTGAATCCAGGCAAGCAGCAAATCGCACGTGCCATGGGATCCGGGCGACAGGTGGGTCCCTCCGTTCCGCTCAGGAGGGAGTTGCCCAGACGAGGACCCGGCGTCTCTTCCTGTGGGTTTTCCGGCATCGCTGAGTCTGCGCCATGCGTGGAGCCACATCGGCTGCTCTGGAGTCATCCTCCCCTGCCTCCTCCTCCCATGCTGCCAGGGCCTCGTACCTGTTCGCCAGGTGTACTGCGGGGGTCGACACTGCGGGAGCAGAAATAGCCCTGGCCCTGGTGGTAACGGTCCGTGATACCATTGGGGCGTTGGGTCCCTCCTGGGGTGCCTCTCCACTAGGTACTTGACCCTGCAGAGAACAGAAATTCCCGTCAATTTTGTCCTCGGCAGCTCTGATTTCCCTCAGCCCGTTAAGCTCCACCTGGAGCTCCCTCACCTGCCCCTCCAGGGCCCGAAGGTAGGCACACGTGGGACAGGTGAGGGTCACCGTGCACTCCCCGCACAGCCCACAGAGGCCCTGCCAGACAGCCTGCCACGTCCTTACCATTATTGTAGAGTGACGTGTCTTCCTCTCTCCCCTGTTGGAGAATCGGACCTGGCTTCTGCTTGCCCACCTTGTGCCAATGCTGGCGCAAACACAGGCGCGTCCTTGCAGGGGGCTTGCACTCCTGCCTGCAAACTGCCTGGAAACGGCTCCTGTTGGCAGTCCCTGCTCACTGACTCCCTGCTCACGGGCCATTGCGGGGCTGGGGGGCTATGGGTTGGGAGCAATTGGGTTTTTTTTTATGAGAGAATTTGCAATTTTTAAAGAGAAAACCAGGATCCCTGCATGTCATGTGTCAGCTGAGTAGCGTACCCCTGGCTGTCCTGGCTAAGTGTGCAAAGCGCTGTAGTGCAGAGTGAGTGCAGACAGGGCTGTGGGGGCAGCGGGGCAGGAGACACTGATGCTGTAACGCCTGTTCCTTCAGCTCTGGGAGGTGTTTCTTAGGCAGTTATTCTCATTTCCTTCCTCTCTTGCCTAGTGTGTCCTGTCCAAACTCATTTCCACTCATTTGCCTGGAATTGCACTGGTGTTTGCTTCCTGTGACCATACGTCCACTACCTGGATGAAAATGACCATCCTCTTCCCCCTGCTATGCCTTCCCTTTCATCCTAAATGTCCATCTTCCCTTGTCCTTCAAGTCCTTAGTCTAATCCTTGAGTTCACTGGCTCCATTCCCCAAATTTCAGTTGCTCATTCTGCATCCAGTACCAATGGTTAAACTCTCTCTAACCACTGCCCAAACAGGATATCGAGGCCCTGCCCCTGAACTGATCTGCCGCATCCAGGGAGGACAGGTGGAGCTCTGGGTCTGTTGTGATGAGGACCGTGGGGCAATCTCGAGGTCGGAGGACGTGCTGCCAGGTGAGTTGTGGCTGTCCCCTCCACCCGACTCCCCTCTCGCAAATGCTCCATGCCCAGGGTGAAAGGGAGCCTGGAAACTGCAGACCTGCCCTGTGCTGCCATTTCAGGGTGCTGACCTCAAATAGCTTGTGCTGTCATGTGTGCAGACGGGTGTTGTTCCACCCCCTGAAATTCAAACTATGGAAACTCTCAGTAGTCTTTTTGCCAAAGACCCCCAAGGATAGACATGGCCTCTTGTCTGATTTAATATCAAGTAAACTTTAATAGTAATTTTTACAAGTTCCTCCCTGCAATACAACCTGACACGTGGCTCCTTTAGACATTACAGCAGCGGTGTTTGGTGGTGCTGGCCTCGTGTCCTCTGCTGCGTATGGGAGATGTTTGTTTCTGGCTTTCCCGCTGTTCACGTAGAAATGCACGACCGCTCCCCAACTCCCCAGAGTAAGAGCATGCACACAACACCCTCTTCCTTTGTCCAGTATTTCAGTAACTTCCTCATGCCAAATTATCTAATCCCCAAGTTCCTTACCAGCTGAACAGTTTTTCACTAGCGATAATTATGTGTTAGTTTTTTAAGTTCTTCCAGTACTGAAATGATGGTTTTCTTTGATATTTAAGATGGCAGAGAAACATCTCATGGTCAGAGCTTTTTCGGACCAGATGTGTTCTCAGGAATTCTGCCCCTTTTATACAGTTGGCAACACTTTCCTTGTTCTTTCAAGTGTATTGCTTGTGCCATTGTAGATAATCGTCAAAAGGAAACCAACAAAATGATGAGAATACAAACAAACGGTCCATCCGCCCTTCTCGGTCTTTGGCGTGACTGATATGTTTGAGGCCCAGGAGGCCATGCTTCAGGGATGTACCATTTTCTGTAGCCACTTTGCAGATATTCCAGAACCCATCCAGAACTTGTACTTACATTTCCTTGTCTAGCATAGTTAACACCACAGCCACTTACAGCAATAACGGTACACAAACACAGCCGAGCAAGCAAGACAATGACTGCAGAACGCAGTGAAGCTCAACTCTTCTTTGTACCAGGGAAACTTCTTGAGGATTCACTGCTGGTCCGCATCCTAGAAAACACAGACAGAAAAGGGAAGGGCTTAACCCCCTTTAAGTTTGTTCCTGGCATTGGATCATTTTTGACACTGTGGCTTGGCCCTGCCCCTGGCCCTGGCCCTGGCCCTGCTGGAGCTCCTTCAGAGATTCCTCTCTTTGCAGCTTGAGAGGCTGCTTTTTTAGCAATATTTTCTACTTCAAGTGACAGCTGCTGCAAGGTGTACCCTCCCACACACTTTCCTTCCTTGGCTTTCACCAGGGGTTTTCTGTTGGGGTAGGCTCCCCCTATCCTTTCCCAGCCAAGAGTAACCCACAAGGCAGTGGGAGCCAAGGTTTTCAGGCACTCTGCACTCGCCTTTCTCAGGGGTGACAACGTGGCATTTCGTAGAGACTGCCGTGCCGCAAGTAGCTCCACCACACTAACTAGTCCTAGGAGGGTGTAGTTATGAGGACTTCGTCAGGACTAATCTTTCAGTTCTTCTGCCCTGGTTATCTTCACCCTCATGGGCACAGCCTCTCACTTCTGGGCTTTTTCACCCCCAGCCATTCTTGTTGGACAAGAGAGAGGCTGGGGCTGTCCCTGGTGTCTCCTGGTCTGGTTGACCTGGAGCACGGGTCGTGTGTAACCCTGGTCTCAGGCTGCATGAAGTGGGTGGGTGGAGTGGGTGGGATTCAGAAGATTTCATGTTGTGGGGGGAAATGAACCCCCCACTGTTTGTACCAGATTCTCCCCTTGTGATGTTTCCTCTCTGGGGCCCCGAGTGTCACGAAGCCTGAGGCTCAGCCCAGAGTCCGTGTGCAGGTTCGTGCCAAGGCCTTTTTCCCAGTGCAGCTGTCTGTGATGTGGAGGCTGCCTGGGATTCATTAGCAGAGGAAAGCTCCATGGGCTCATTCCCTGCACCAGACATTGCCCCAGAAACAGGTAGGAAGCAGATCACTGCTCTCAATCCTCCACTCCCAGAACATTTCTTGGAGGGATAATGCATGAACCGTGATGGGTTTTGCTACCAAGCAGTGGAAGGCAGTGCTCAGCACACACTCCTGACTGGTGACAAGTCCTGGATATGCACCACGAGGCTGTTCACCCTTGTACCTAGATGCTGCTTTCAGGACTGCCAGAGATCAAGGGCAAGCATTGCAGATGGGTCTCACCAAAACCCTGGGGCTTGTGGAGCATGTCAGCCCAGTCAGGTGTAGGGCTCAGCACCATCCGCCCCTGGACCCACCAGTGCTGTGGGATACAGCAGCCCTTTGAGAGCCTCATTTTTCCTTTGAGCAGATCCCTCTGGTCTCATCCTCAGCCTGTTAAAACATGAAGCCATTCAGGCACAGTCCAAACACACATGTCCCACGTATTTTTTGGAGCAGGGCCTGAGGTGATGGGGCTGAGAGCTGGGCCAGAAACCTTGAGAGTCTGCCTCTTAACCCCACCGAGTAGAGAAGATGAGACTGGAACAGGGACCTGGCATGGCCTCACCCCAGCACTTGGGATTTTGGCAGAAACACCTAGTTTTCTTGAGGAAACACAAGTGCCAAGGTCCAGTCCTGCTCTGAGGCCCATCCCAGCAGAAGGAATAGCAGTGCTTGCCCCTTGGCAGCAGGGCAGGGACTAATCTGGTGTTTCTTCCTCCCATGCAGGACATGCCTGGTTGCTGAGCAGAACTGAGGAGCCAGCTGCTGAGGAAGGGCCTGGAAAGCTGGAGCCACCATGGGCTTCCCTGGGGAGTATGGGTGAGGTGGATTCCCTGAGCCCAGCAACAGACCAATGGCACAAGGGTCAGGGGATGCTCCAAAAGCAGGAGAATGTAGCAGTGAACAAGGTCCCGTCTCTATTTGGGCATTGGAGTGAAGAAGGGAAACAAGCCCGAAACAGCCCAAGGTGCAGGGAAGAATTTGTGGTGCTGAGACACCAGAAGAGGCAGAAAGGAAAGGCCCACTGGAGAGAGACACTGCATGCAAGGCAAGGCAGTATGGGGGGCCTCAGAGGGAAGCAGGAGCCCACCACCAAGCGCAGGGGGAGAGCCCACTCCTGCCCTGAGTGCAAGAAGAGTTTTAGCTGCCCCTCGCGCCTGGCTCTGCACAAGATAAAGCATGCTGGGGAGAAGCCCCATGTACGTGCCACGTGTGGGAAGAGCTTGACCAGCCTCTCTGTGCAGAGGAGGGAGCAGCCACACGGCTGCACAAGGTGTGGGAAGAGCTTCAGGCAGCCCTCCAGCCTGGCCAGGCACAGGTGCATGCACACACGGGAGAAGCGTCATCCTTGCTCTGTGTGTGGGAAGAGTTTCACCTGGTCCTCTGACCTGGTCCGTCATCTGCTGATCCACACAGGCGAGAAGCCACATCAGTGCCCTGTGTGTGGGAAGAGCTTCGCCCAATCGTGGAACCTGACCAAGCACCAGCACATCCACACAGGGGAGAAGCCATATTACTGCTCTGTGTGTGGGAAGAGTTTCACCTGGTCCTCCAATCTGGTCCGGCACCAGCTGATCCACACACGGGAGAAGCCACATCAGTGCTCTGCGTGTGGGAAGAGCTTCACCCATTCCTCCCACCTGGCCCGGCACAAGCACATCCACACCGGGGAGAAGCCTCATCAGTGCTCTGAGTGTGGGAAGAGCTTCACCAACCGCTCCAGTCTGACACAGCACCAGCTCATCCACACAAGGGAGAAGCCACATCAGTGCTCTGTGTGTCAGAAGAGATTCACCCAGCGCTCCCACCTAGCTGAGCACCAGCGCATCCACACAGGGGAGAAGCCACATCAGTGCTCTGTGTGTCAGAAGAGATTCACCTACATCTCCAGCCTGACACAGCACCAGCGCATCCACACAGGGGAGAAGCCATATCAGTGCTCTGTGTGTCAGAAGAGCTTCACCTACATCTCCAGCCTGAAACAGCACCAGCATATCCACACAGGGGAGAAGCCATTTCAGTGCTCTGTGTGTCAGAAGAGATTCACCTACATCTCCAGCCTGAAACAGCACCAGCATATCCACACAGGGGAGAAGCCATTTCAGTGCTCTGTGTGTGGGAAGAGCTTCACCCATTCCTTCCACCTAGCCCGGCACCAGCTCATCCACACAGGGGAGAAGCCATATCACTGCTCTGTCTGTGGGAAGAGATTCACCCAGCGCTCCCACCTAGCTGAGCACCAGCGCATCCACACAGGGGAGAAGCCACATCAGTGCTCTGTGTGTCAGAAGAGATTCACCTACATCTCCAGCCTGACACAGCACCAGCGCATCCACACAGGGGAGAAGCCACATCAGTGCTCTGCATGTGGGAAGAGCTTCACCAACCGCTCCAATCTGACACAGCACCAGCGCATCCACACAGGGGAGAAGCCATATCAGTGCTCTGTGTGTCAGAAGAGCTTCACCTACATCTCCAGCCTGAAACAGCACCAGCATATCCACACAGGGGAGAAGCCATTCCAGTGCTCTGTGTGTGGGAAGAGCTTCACCCAGTCCTCGCACCTAGCTGAGCACCAGCGCCTCCACACAGGGGAGAAGCCACATCGCTGTTCTGAATGTGGGAAGAGCTTCACCCGACCCTCCCACCTGACCCATCACCAGCTCATCCACACAGGGGAGAAGCCACATCAGTGCTCTGTGTGTGGGAAGAGTTTCACCAACCGCTCCGGTCTGACCCGGCACCAGCTCATCCACACAGGGGAGAAGCCACATCGGTGCTCTGTGTGTGGGAAGAGCTTCACCAACCGCTCTTGTCTGACTCGGCACCAGCTCATCCACACAGGGGAGAAGCCATATCACTGCTCTGTCTGTGGGAAGAGATTCACCCAACACTCCCACCTAGCTGAGCACCAGCGCATCCACACAGGGGAGAAGCCACATCGCTGTTCTGAGTGTGGGAAGAGCTTCACCCGACTCTCCCACATGACCCATCACCAGCTCATCCACACAGGGGAGAAGCCACATCAGTGCTCTGTGTGTGGGAAGACCTTCACCCATTCCTCCCACCTGGCCCAGCACCAGCGCATCCACACAGGGGAGAAGCCACATCACTGTTCCGAGTGTGGGAAGAGCTTCAGCCGATCCTCCCACCTGACCCGGCATCAGCTGGTCCACACAGGGAAGTAGCCACATTAGTGCTCTGCATGTGGGAAGTGCTCTGAGTGTTGGAAAAGCTTCCCCCATCTCTCCCATCTGTCCCAGTATCAGCACATCCACACCCAGAAGCATCTCTATTTCTGCCAGCCGTGCAGGAAGCCCTGGGAGATGTCTGCCTGCTCAGCACCCACCAGTGGTGCATTCAGACAAGCACCCCCATGCTGGTGACCTGAACAAAGAGTTCCCCCAGGCTTTGTCCCTTGTAGGGCACAGTGGGAGTCCAGAACCCAGAGGCTCACCCCCAAGTTTTGATTGTGGGGAAGGGGTAAGAAGAAACACCTCAGGCAGAGATCAGCTCCAACGAAGGGGAGATGAGATTTGTTTTTTGTAAAAATATATTTCTCTCTCTATATATGGTTATATGTATCTAAACCGATCCTGTTACAGAAAAAAAAAAAACCCTGCACCCTTGCACCCACACTCCTGTGCACCTGCGCACCCGTACAAAGGCCCGCTGGCCACCCGTACCCATTACAATGTCTGAAGCCACGTGCAAAACACACACAATGCACCCAGTCCTTTCTGGTCTCTCCAACCAGCCCTCCCTTCACACCTACTCATGCGCCATTTCTGGGGTCAGGTACTCTGCTCAACTGGTCTCTTCTTCATTGTAACTGCAGCTTCCACTGGAGGACCCACTGCTGCTGCTGTTGTCACTGTGGCTGTCCTCTATATCACTTGTCTGGTCCTCTTCTCCGCTGCCGTCGCTCTCTTCTTTTGTTGGTGGGGGTTGTATGGTCCTGAGCCACGTGTCCCTGTGCCAGATAGTGTTTGCTGCGTCTTCTCCATGTGATGAGGAGATGATCTTTGTATCAGGCTTGGAGCCTATGCATTCCCCATCATGAATTAAAAGCAGATAGTAGTCCCAGGGGAAGAAGTGCCTTAATGATAGGGTGACCTCCCCCAGACCGCTGTCTTCAAATGACACCCAGAGACTTTCCTTGGCTGCCTCCCAGCTTTCTCCTTCCTCCTGGTCCAGGGCTTCTGGCATATGAGCCCCTGAGTTGCAGGGAGGAGTGCATTTATGGCTGAGGAAGAATTCCCTACCCTCCTCCCTGACCTCGCCTTTCCTCACCACCACATCAGCCCTCTCCCAGACCTGCCCATGCCCAGTGGGGTCTGCCAGGAGCTGCTACTGCCACCCTATTAGCCTTTTTTATCTCTTGCTTTTCAGCCTCTGCAGACCTGTGCAGCACTTGGTACCTGCTCTTTGTTAGACCCTGCCTCTATGCGATGCCCAACAAGTAGGGAGAAAATGGATCGATACACGCATTGCTCGTCAACAGCTTTATTCCAAGTGGAGACATCTTTGGGCCAGCTTCAACAAATTGGGGAGCTGCAGTGAACATTATCTCTTTTCATATCTATATACCTTGGTTTTTACTCATTAACATTTACCCCACCTTTGCTCCACCCTTAGTCCTTCCCATCTTAAGCTCCACCTTTGTCTACTGCTTATTTTAATAGCACGCAGTTGTCTTTCCACATCACTCATTTACATGTCTTTTTGCTATGAGCGCGTCCTTAAAACCCTGACCTCTGCTTCTCTCCATCACTTGAAGTTTCTTGCTGATGTCTTCACCATCTCCAAGGTCTTGCTTGTGCTTTATCTCCTAATGATAGCTAGAGGTCTACATCTTGTTTCTTGTACACAGTGAGCTATATATTCTACAACAGTACTCTATTGTTAGAAAAATGCTTACCTAAGTGTCTTGCAGTGTTACTTTTAACATACCATTCAGCTTTTTGGTCAGCAGCTTTGCTAAGCCTTTTATTCAGCTGCAAATCCAATGCTCCCCAAGATCCAAATATTGTCACCCTGACACTCTTCCCTCCCTCCCTTCCTTGCATTCTCTCATGACATCCCTGCTAGCAAAGCTCCTGGACTGAACATGGTACCTTGTGGTTGGTGTCTGTGTCCTCTGCAGAGCTGTGCTGTGGGAATCCTCAACCCTTTCCAGGGCAGATCTCTTTCTCACTTCCCAGACCCTTGTCTTTCACAGGATTCACTGTTGTGCAGAGCTTGTTGCTAAGCCTCAGGAGCAGGAGTTGGTCCCATTCAGGGCTTCACTCCCCTGTCCCGCTGTGTAGCCAGGACCCTGCCGTGTTGAATGAACCCTGGGCAGGAGGTAGTAGAGTCCCTTACATGAGCGCAGTGTGGTTGGAGGGGTGAAGGAGGTGCAGCTGGTGGCAGGTCCTACTTTCCCCCCTGGAAGGGTGGGGAAAGTATAAAAATATTCTCCTGGTGAAGTGCAGCACATTGTAATCTCGCACTCAGAGTACTGAGGCCTTCCTGAAAGTTCCACAGCCATTTGACTCCATCATAATCCTTGGGACATATACTGCTGCACAGATGCCCAAATCACCCCCGTATCCCTCAGGTAACTGCCCCCTTTCAGGGAGTCTGGCCCTACTACTGCTTCCTCAAGAGAGGGGGGATTGCAGGGAGGGGAGACCTCCCTCCCTGGGAGTCCCTGAGCTGTTCCAGTGTGTGGAAGGAAGGGGAGCATGTTCACACAGAGGTAGGTGGGCTGCACACATGTGCTTCTGCTGAGATAGCTGCTTGTGGCTCCTCCGAAGGCAGGCAGCAAGCAAGACAGGCATGAGCCAGAGACCCCAGGACCAGATGCTGCGGGCAGAGGTCAGAGACAAGAGCCCACATAGCCGAGCCTTTCCACTGGAGGGAGTTGCAGGACTCTGTTCTCCTGGGACAGGAGCAGGACATGAGACTACTGTGCAGGCCTGGCTATGAGTAAAGGCATCAGTGGGGAGCAAAGCCTTTGGCAGAGGGGCTGGGGTGGGACATGGGGAGGCTGCTGAAGGGCCTGGTGTTGCTGCCACTGCCCATGAGTGCCCTTGCCAGCTCTCCTGGATGGAGAGAGCAGGAGGGTGCTGAGGGCTGCAGGGCACAGGGAGACTGGAGGGCAAGAGGAGTGGTGCAGTGACTAAGGGAAGCCCTCCCCTCCTTCGCCCCATGGATGGTAGATCCCTTCTTAGAGCTACATCCCCGCTGTTTTCTCCTCTGTGCTCTCCTTCCTTGACTCCTTCATGACCTGCTGTGTCCTCTGGAACATCATGTCTATGGCAGTGGGTTTTTTGGGGTTTTTTTTTTTCCTTAAAAACATTTTATTAGAAAACCAGACCGCAACAAAGGGCTCAAAACGACCTGCAGGGGAAGCGCCGTGACCACGTAGGCGGGCTACCCAGGGCAGGGGAGACATCTTGATCCTGAATGTGAGCCCCGCCCTTTTGCTTGAGGCAGAGCAATGGGGGAGGTGGAGAGGAGAAAGGTGCTGAGTTTAAAGGAAGAGGCAGCACGCAGGTGAGCGATGATTATGGAGAGCTTTGGAGCAGCGAGCGAATCATCTAAGGCCTTGAATACCAGCATGAAGACAGTGATTGGTGAGATGGCAGAGGGCGTGGCGGAGGAGGAGGTCAGGGAGTGGGCTATGATTGGCTGAAGCGGCAAAGTGTTGCCTTTGGAGAAGGGGAAGAGTGGTGGCACTGCCGTACCGGAAGTTTCTGGAGAGGGGGCGGCCCCAAGGCAGGAAGAGAGGCGGAGCTATGCAGGGAACAGGGATCCTGCGGGGATGTTTCTGGAACCTTCCTATCCTTTGTGGGGAAAAGGAGACCCACGGAGAACAGTGAAACTGCGTGTTAAAGCCACCCTGACTCGGAGTGAAGGAGCAGACCACTATGTTGAAAGCAGACTTTATGAACAAGATTCAGTTTGAGGAGTTGCAAGTGAACCCGAAAGACTTAAGTTGCGTGGTGGCTTTTGATAATTTCCGCCACTGGAACATTACTTTCTGGAGGAGAGAGGCGTACTCTGCCTTCTGGGCTCGGTACGCTGAAGTGGCAGACAAGGAGGAATTGCAGGGGCTGCGTTTTGAAACTGGTCAAAAGTACCGGGAGAGGGCCTTATATATCAAGATGTATTCAGATGAGCTAGAGCAGGAAGATATGAGAAGGTGGCTGGAGGGGCAGGTCGAAAAGATCCTGGATATCCAGCGTGTCCTGGACCAGTAGCACATCTGGACCGGGGCATGGAAAGCCAGAGTGGTCCTAGAAGAAGATCTGTGACACCCCGGTGGGGTGAGGCACCTGCCCTCCCTAGTGTCCATAGGGGCCAACCGCAGATATATGACGTACCACGGCCAGCCGAAGCTGTGTAGCAGGTGCGGCGTGGAGGGCCACATAGCTGCCTTCTGTAGTCTGACGGTTTGCTACAGGTGTGGCAGCATGGGGCACCGGGCCAAAGCCTGTAAGGAAAAAGTGGAGTGCACCTTGTGTGGAGGTGAGGGGCACCTGCAGCGCCAATGCCCCCTGTCCTACGCCAACAAGGCACGAGAGTCTCACGCAACAGGGGAGAGGAGCGGAGAAACTCCGGGAGACAAGGAGACCAACATTTTAGACACAGGCACCCGCATACTCGAGGAAACACCAGAGGTGGAGCGGAGAAGTGACATGATCGAGACAGCCTGCCAACTCACCGTGTCAGAAGAAGAGCAAGAGATGGAAGAAGAGCAGAGCAAGGGAGAGGGTGAGGAGACACAAATATCTGAGCCAGCAGACATGGACCTGGAACTGGCTGGGGATCAGGGGTGTCACAGGCCAGCTGGGCACTGTGAGTGTATCAATTTTGGATCGAGGAGGCAAAGTTGGGAGTGGAATAAAGGCAAATTTATTACAGCTTACACACACACAACAGTTAACAGAAAGATAAATGCGATAAGCAGATAAGGCAATACAAAAGAGCTAATAGAAAAATAATAACAACAGATAATAATAACATAGATAGATAGATAGATAGATAGATAGATAGATAGATAGATAGATAGATAGATAGATAGATAGATAGATAGATAGATAGATAGATAGATAGATAGATAGGTCAATCTGTCACAGGCCAACTGGGCACTGTGAGGGTATTAGCCACACTGGGGTGTTCAAAACAACAAATAGACAGACATGGGTTGGCAACTTATCGATAGTCCCTCAATGCCAGGTGCGCACCAAGCGAAGTCAGGCGTCCCTGAAGATCAGCGCTGTCAGAGGGCTTACCGGGGAAGGGCCCTTGCTCAGGATCCGATCCTCCTCACACCGGGAGTCCAGGGTCCAGGCGTGGGACAGAAATGACCGTTCTGTTCCCTCCTTCCTGCTGGTTACCTGATGCATGTGTTTTTTAGACCTAGTTTTATGCTAATCTGTTGGCCTCAGGGACACTCACAATCTTGCCCTATAGCTGTTACCCTATGGGATTGAAAGGTGTCAAAATCATCACAAAAGGTTACTACCCAGACTCAGGTTTATCCAATAAGCAAATTATGATGCAGCACATTTAGGTTTGAAATTGACATTGCTCTGCCTAAGTCCCAACCCCTTTTAGGCTTCAGTTGAATATGCTTTCTTGGGATACCTCTTCCTGGAATGTGTTTGGGTGTGCCTAGCAGTTAGATCCAGGTTTTATTGCTAAGGCTGAACCCTGAGCAAAAAACCGTTAGGCCAGCTAATCTCACAGCTACAGCTTTGCCTCTGGGGCCCAGTCAGTTCCATGAACAGTTAATATATCAGTTTGGTTAAACTTATGACAGACAAGTTACATTTGCAAACTTACAAGCTTATATTAACTAATATTACCTATTTAGGCAAAACACCAAATGCCTCCAAGAAGCACACATTATTGCATATTAATCCCTCTGGTTCTGGCTGTCACACAGGGGAAAGAGGCTTCTTCGGTGAAAACAAAGAAGAAACAGAGTGCAAAGCCAAAGAAAAAGTGGCTAGAGGTGGAAGGGGGAAAGGTCCAGGAGACAGAAGGGGGAGTGCTGGAAACAGCAGTGGGAACGAGTGGGAAGATGCCTGTGAAGGAACAAAAGGTTGAGGAAGGGGAAGGGGAGGAAAGTGATAGTTACCTGAGCCCCTCTGCGATTGACCTTTTGGTCAGGACTACGGGGATGCAGAAAGGTGGGGGAGACACCTCAGATTTAAATAGCAACACAGACGACATCTGATTCAGGCAATCAGAAAACTCTTCTAGAAAACAGCCTGGATGGCATTGACCGTGGCATATTTAAATGTGTGAAATTGATATGGGAAGCAGAGATGGGAAACAATGACAAAAACCTTAAGGGACCTGCACACACAAGTGTTGTGCTTGCAAGCGTGCAGGATCCCATGGGGGAGGAATTATAAATATTTGGAAGAGCGATGGGGGGTTGGACCGTCGTGGTGTGGGGGTTCAAATGAGAACAAATCAGCAGGAGTGGGCATGCTGGCAAGGGAAGGCGGTTGGAAAATCAAAGGTCAGCAGGTCTTGGAAGAGGGGAGACTACAGAAAGCAGTGGTGGAGGTGGAGGGCGAGGATGTGACTGTGTACGATGTCTACGCCCCAGCCGAGGATGCGGAGCAGATGGCCGTTTTGCATAAATTGAGGATGTGTGTGGGGGGTGGAGGACCACGGATTGTGCTGGGGGATTTTAATTGCATTGTCGAGGAGGGTGGGCGAATTGGAATAGGGCAGGGAGTCGGGATGGGTAGTACGGGGAAGTGGCTGCGGGGGTGGATTAAAGACGAGGGGCTCCAGGACATTTGGGAAGGGTCAGGGGTGTTTACTAGAGTGGATCCGGGAGGACGGGGGCAATCGAGGATCGATTTTGTGCTGGTGTCGGAAGGGTTGGAGATCCGCAGGAAGCGACTGATCGACGTGAGTTTCTCAGATCATCGCGTGCTGTGGGTAGAGGTGGGCATCGGGCAGGGGCTCAAGCAGGGGAAAGGAGTCTGCAAATTAAATGCCTTGTTATTGGATGATCCCCAGGAATGCATTGCCTTCGAAAGTGCATACCCCCAGTGACAAACCTTGCAACCCTTTTTTCCCACCCGGTGGGACTGGTGGGTCGAAATTAAGGGGCGCATGTGAGAGTGGTTCGATGGCGTGCGGAAGAGAAAGGCACGACGGAAAAAGCAGCTGGCACGCTTGCAAGGAGAAGTTCAAAGATTGTGGGAAGAGTTGAAGAAGGGGGAAGCAGTGAAGAGAGAATGGGAAAGGGCGAGGGAGAGGGTTAAAAAGTGGTTCCGGACCAGGATGAGAGAACGGATGTTCCTGGCCTGGGCGCAGTGGGTGGACGAGGGGGAGGAATGGGGCAGGTTCTTCGCTTTACTAGTGAAAAGCAAAAAGCGGGTGATGGAGGCACTTTGCACAGCTGATGGAGGAAGGGTGGAGGACGTGGAGGGGGTCTTGCAGGAGGTGACTAAATATTACAAGGATTTGTTTCATAGGAAAGGGGTGGGGCAGGAACCAGTGGAGGGACTGGTGGGGAGTTTGGAAAGAAAGGTGGGGGAGGAAGGGAGGGAGAGTCTGAGAAAGGAATTGGCGGAACGTGAAATGCTGGGCGTCCTGAGAACGATGCCACTAAAGAAGACACCGGGAGGAGACGGGATCCCGGTGGATTTCTACGGGAAGTTTTGGGACTTAGTGAAGGGGGATCTCTTGGCCCTTTTTAAGGAATTTATGGCGCGGGGTCAGGTAGGGGAGGGTTTTGCCCAGGGTGTCGTGGTCCTGATTTACAAGAAAGGGGGACGGGAGCACATTAAGAACTGGAGGCCAATCACCTTGTTGAATGCTGATTATAAATTATTCTCCAAGATCCCAGCGGTGAGGTTGGGGACGGTGTTACCGCAGGTGCTGGGTGAGGAACAGATGTGCGCAGTGTGGTGGCGGCAAACGACACAAGCACTCTGGGTGCTTCGGGACATGCTGTCATATGTCACGGAACGAATGTGTAACACGCTAGCGGCGAGCCTTGACTTGCAAAAGGCGTACGACAGCATTGGACATGAGTTTCTGTTTCGGGTCCTGGAAGAGATGGGGATGACGGGAGAATTTGTGGGCGGGTGCAGGCACTTTATGGAATGGCTACGAGCACGGTGCTGGTGAGGGGCTTCCTGGGGCTTCCGCTGGCTTCTTCACTTTTCAGTCCATCCAGGAAGAGCATGCACCAACTGCTGAAACTTCCTTAGCCTGACGAAGGGTTTTTGAACCTGAAAGCTTGCTTAATAATTGTTTTCCAACTGTTTGGGTTGGTCTAATAAAAGAGATCAGATTCCCCCAAGGAACCTTGTCTGCCTATGTCCTCAGACCAACACGGCTACAACCTACACTCCTGCAACACCATCACCGAACACTTTCAGTGAAAAACCAAATTGCAAAAAACACAACACCCAAACGAATATATTACATTAGATCTTGTATTTTGATTCCAAAGTGAAAACCTTTACTTGGAAAATGCCCCAGATTTTATTTAAACTCAATTTAAAAAAAAAATGCCATTTTGTTATTCTGGATCTGAGGAAGCAGCAGGAAGACTCTTTGGCCTCATTAAGCCTTTATTGTAACAACTAATCCCTGAACCAAAATGGCTGACTGACCTCTTCCTGTGGATGACATCAGCCTTTAATAAAAGAGTTAACCCTAACTACTACATCCCCCTTTCTCAAGGGAAAACCTGATACACAGTTACAAAAGGAACCTAAACAAAGCAGAAACATTGGTAAGTCTATTCGTTTAGACCAAACTACTTGACAGGTCTAATTTCTTTGGTCGAACTGACGCACGTCCAGACCTAACGGGATAAAGAGGTGCGATTTGGTGGAGATGGTCTCGATTCCTATGGAGAAGATCACTAGTTTTCTCCACCCAGTAGGCACGAGGGGTGTCTGCCCTAGCCTGGATGGTGTCTTGGGCCCCTGGATCTGGGATCCAAACTTCTTGCTGACTGGAAAGAGCAGGTACATGTCCTGAAGCATGCCGGGTGTCATAGTTCTGTCTATGCTGCTCCTTTATCTGTTTCTTTCTCATGAAATGCCTGTGGATAGACAAGTGATGGCACCAAGTCATTGATTATACTTGGAAAGGTTGTACGGAGTTGACAACTCATAAGCAACTCAGGTGGACTCCTCCCGTGCTCTAATGGTGTTAAACGGTAGATCAAGAGTTCCCTGTAGACATCTTCCCTCTTCTGGAGCAAATTCTTCACGGTCGACACCACATGTTCTGTTTCTCTGTTACTGCAGGGGAAATATGGACTGCTGGTGACATGCTGAAAGTCTCACTGGGCTGCAAACTGCTTAAACCTGGATCCAGAAAATTGTTGGCCATTATGACCTCTTAAAACTGAAGGTATGCCATGGCATGCAAACATGCTCTTCAATGCCATTATCACTCTCTCTGTTGTGGTGCGCTGTAATTGTGCCATCTCCAAGTAACGGGAATAATAATCAATAGCAATGAGGTAAACAGAACCCTTCCAGGTGAATAAATCAGCTGCCAACATCTACCAAGGAGCGTGCCTTGGACTGCAGGAGGTTGGAAAACACAGCTCTAGACATTGAATTGTCCAAGCTAATGACTTGTATTACTCCATTTGGATCTTACCGGTTTAAACAGCTACCTTTCCAAATTTCCTTAGCATATACAATCATAGAAGTCGGGTTGGCAGGGACCTTGTAGATCTTCAAGTCGGACCGCCTGCCTGGGCAGGAGGGAAACTGGGCTCAAGTGACCCCAGCCAGGTAGGCATCAAGCCGCTTCTTAAAGACCCCCAGGGTAGCAGCCAGCACCGCTTCGCTTGGAAGTTGGTCCCAGATCCTAGCCGCCCTGACTCTGAAGTGGTTCCTACGCATGTCTAATCTAAACCTGCTATCCAACAACTTGTGGCCCTTATTCCTTGTTATCCCGGGGGGCGCTGGGGGAAACTAGGTCTCCCCCAAACCCTTCTGGTCCCCTCTAGTGAGTGTATAGACAGTCACCAGGTCCCCACTCAGACTTCTCTTGTGAAGGCTGAACAGGTAAAGGTCCCGTAGCCTCTCATTCTA